>NC_134087.1:122283501-122586532 GCF_000715075.1 Nicotiana tabacum
ATAGTCAATTGATTAATGCTCGTCAATTAAATCATGATTGTCTGTGAATCAGTGAATTCAAATGTATGTTGTATATGTTATTGTCTGAACATTAAAAGTTTCAGGGCATTGTCAGTATTGACAATGATCCTGTGTGTGTTTGATTTTGGTTTAATGTTAAGTCCAGTCTGAATGATTTTGATAATTTCAGAAATATGCTGTTATGATGTTAGTTCTGAATTCAGTGTTGTAATGTCCAGTTTGAATTCCAGTTTACAAAAGTTGGTCAAATACAATTGTGTTTAGGAGGTTAATAGGATTGATTTAGCTGTAAATCAGAAAGATAACTGAGTCTGTACAGATTTTAGAATATGTTTTGCTGAAGGTTCTGATTTTTCAGTAATAACATTAAGATTTCAGGGGCACTTATGGGAATGAAACAGTAAAAACAGGGTGTTAGTACTAGTATATTATAATGTAATGTTAGTTGCTATTAGTTAATAATACTAATGGGGAACAAGGGATAATGGGCTGCTGAAAATCAGGGAAAAGGTTTTACATAATGGGATTTTCTGTTTTTAAAAAAGAAGAAGGGGGTCCAAGAAGCACTTAAATTGCCTAGGACCAGCCCTGTATAAATACAGGAGCTGGACAGACAGTTAAGGACAGAATTTTTGAGTGAGAAAGAGAGAATTTTAAGAGAGAGTTTTGCATGCAGAATTTAGGAGTCTTTGAGAAATTTTCAGAAAAACTGGAAGAAAGTTTAAGAGTTCCTTTTGAAGAAATTTTAGGAAAATTGAGAGGGAGTTTCAGATTTTAGGATCAGTTTTCAGAAGAGGAGAGTTTGAGAGATTTTAAAAGAGGAAAAAGAAACAGAAAAGGAACAAAAGAGCATTCACACACACACACAGATATACAACAACAGAAAAACAAAAATCAGAAAAATGGGATTTTGAAACTGAAAAGGAATTGAAATTTGAAATATTGTTTCTTTTGTTGAATTTGTTCAACCTTACTTGGTTCCATTGATTCAATTAATATTTGAAGTGTCCAGCTTTAAAAATAGCTGTACTGTGTATCTGTTTTCTTCGGATCCTCTTATTGCTCAAATTTGAGGGAATACTGGTATTTCGCTGTTTTTGTTACTGCTGCAACTGCTGAAACTTACTTCTTCTACCTTCATTTTCAGGTATATATATCCTTTTAAATTCTATGTTGGAAAGAGATTCAATATGGTGGATAAATGAAGATTGAATTGAAATTCTGTTTTTATCTGTCCAAATTCATCAATTTAAATCTCGTTTTTTTTATTTTTATGTTAGTTAATTAGTAGTGAATTCAATTTGATAGCTATGAGTTAATTGTCTTACTTTGAAAGTTCGTATAAAGATTTGTAATAACATTAGCTCATTATCTCATTAGTTTAATCATATTAAATTGTCGAAGTAGGGAATATGGTATGAATGTTGTTCATTATTTAAATTTTGTTGTTGGTTAAGTAAGAAGTGATGTAGAAGGGCCAAGATAACTATAGTAGTGATATTTTTTGTTACATAAGGTTAAGATGATGATGTCGATAAGATAATAGATGTGTGTATAAACTTTGGTGAAAGGTGACATGGTATAGCTTGTTACGATGTTTAAAATATTATGAAGGTTTACAACATATAACTAAGTTGCATATAAGGTAATTTTATTGAATTGGCTTGTATAATAATTCCTTTCTTATAAACTCGAATGCCTATCTACCTTCTTAAAATAAATTAACCAAGTAATTAGGCCTATTAGATTAAAAGCAAGCATATGAGAATAAGTTGATTTGTATATACATAAATGGCAACTTCTTAAATCAATGGTAATTAAAAATAGAATTTGCATTAAATAATCATGAAAATTCCCGGAAATATTTCCTTCCTTTATGAATTATTTATTTTCGGTTTCATATGCAATTTATTCTTTGGCATATTTATATATGTCACATTTGTTTTAAAGTTAGTACTAATCATATTTTTATTCTGTCTTTTGAATTTGAATAATTGGAATGAATATGATTTATATTCGGAAATTATAATCAATGGTCGATATTTAATAAATTGTGGATTATTTTCCAAAAATTTAAAGAATATCTTAAAACAAGATTTTTCGTGATATAACAAACATTTTTTTTCAAAATTTCATAATATCATTACAAATATGTTGCGCAATTAGGGATACGTTCGCATACCCTGATTATACTTTTTAAAGAAACAAAACTTCGGATTATGCGTACGCGCAATTTCGAGCGAATATTTAATAAAAGGATTTTTCTAAAGGCGTTAAATCAATTTCATAAAAAACCCGAGATGTACGGTTCACTATTCAAGAAAAATAAATATTCTTGATTCAAAACAATCTCGGAGAAATGATTGCTTAATATATTATAAAAAATTATTGTGTACACGTACGCGTGACACAATTCCGCATTTTTAATTTATAACACGAATATACGTACGCATAATTCGATTCAAAGAAGGTTTCAATCGTAATAAGTATAAGCAGTAGTAAAATCCGAAAACATCAATATTTAATAAAATCAAGTTGATTAAGCCAATAATAAAAACAGTTAAGCGACCGTGCTAGAACCACGGAATTCGGAAATGCCTAACACCTTCTTCCGGATTAACAGAATTCCTTACTCAGGATTTCTGGTTCGCGGAAAAAAATAAACAGAGTCATATTCTCCTCGATTCAGGGATTATAATTGGTGACTTGGGACGCCTCAAAATTCCCAGGTGGCGACTCTGAAACAAATAAATAAATCCCGTTTCGACTGTCCTTTAATTGGAGAAAACTCCCCACGCGCCCCGCGGGCGCGGGAAAAAGGAGATGCGACAGTCTGGCGACTCTGCTGGGGACAAAAGTGTTATCTTAACCCAGAACCATTGGTTCAGGGTTTAAAGAATTCGAGCTTAAAATATCTGTTTTATTGGCTTTACTTACTATATAATTTTCAACTGTTTATATGCTAATATGCTAAATGTTTTTTTTTACCGCTTTAATATTATTTGAATTGTGAATATATACAACTGCTACGAAACCCCCTTCTTTCTGAGTCTTCTGAATTTATGGTGTACACGTGCGCGTGACCCACCTTTCTGTTAAAGTCATACCAAATAAGACGGAGTTGGGACAAGTAACTAGGCTGGGCAGACTTTCGTGCTCCCGGTACGTTGCCCCCGCTTCGGCTCAAACTGTCCGTTTGGGTAAGCCAGGTTTAGAACAATCAACCTAAGGTTTTACACTTAGAATAACTCAGCCATGTACCGGATCCCTAGTAGGAACGAATATTTGCATTATATGCATTTGCCCTTGGAGACTCAACACAGGGGTTAGGTCTGTCTAGGACAGGTGAACCCAAAATTAAAAGACCATCATGATGCATCCTACTTGCTACTTGTGCATTCATTTGCCTCAAACATGCTTGTTGACCAGCTTAAATAAAATCATGGTAAGAAGCAAGGAATAAAATGGGTTGTTTTAAAATTTTCGAAAAAAAAAATAGTTTTAAATTTTGAAATAAAAATATTTAATGAAAAAAAAATCGAAAATAAATTTTAGTATAAATTTTCCCAAAATAAATTTTGACTTTATTAAAATTAAATTTCAGATACAAAATGAGCACCACACAAAGCCCCTCATCCACAAGTACGGAGGAATTTCTATGTCAGCTTCAAATGTGGTGGTATGATTTGGGCGAAGACGGTCAAAAATGGGTCATCAAGCATTTGGGAAATCTCACGGACATTATGAAAGTTGAGCCTCAGGATGATCTGATTACGGCATTAGTAACTTTCTGGGACCCTGTTCACAATGTTTTCCGTTTCTCTGACTTCGAGCTTACTCCTACATTAGAGGAGGTAGCTGGCTATGTTGGTTTTGACGGAAGTTTAAGAAATCAAAGCTTGATATTCACAAAGGCTCCTTCAATACATCGATTCTTCGGTCTTCTGAACATCATCAGTCAAATCAGGAAAAGCAATGTCATCAATGGATGTTGTTCCTTCAACTTTTTGTATTCCAGATTTGGAAATTCAGATGGGTTCGAAATTCATGAGAAATGCCTTACTAATAAGCAAAACAAAGACACTTGGCAGATACACCGACGATTTGCTTTCATGGTGGCTTTTCTAGGAGTCATGGTCTTCCCAAATAAAGAGCGAACAATTGATATTCGCACCGCAAAAATTGTGCAAATCCTCACCACTAAAGAAAATCACACCCTTGTCCCCATCATTCTGTCAGATATTTATCGGGCTTTAACTTTATGCAAATCAGGGGCGAAGGTTTTCGAAGGATGCAAAATTTTGTTGCAAATGTGGGTGATTGAACATCTCCAACAACAACCCAAGATCATACAGTATGGGTCGAACAGAGCTAATTGCATCGAGAGCTATGAGGAAAGAACAAAAAATTACCAAGCTCCAGAAGGGATAGAAGTATGGGTATCTCATCTAAAGGCTTTAACGGCAAATCAAATTGAATGGACTCTGGGATGGCTCCCGGTGAGAGAAGTAATACATATGTCAACCTCAAATAGTTATCTACTACTATTGGGATTGAGAAGCATTCAGCCATATGCACCACTAAGAGTCCTAAGGCAACTAGGGAGATATCAAATAGTTCCTGATGAGGAAGATTTGAGTATGCAAGTAATCGAATTACACCCAGAAGCCACTATTCCCGAAGCTCTACTTCAGCAGATGTGGAATGGGTGCCGATACTTGAAAAGTGATACTCAAATCCTAGACGCTACCAAGGGTGAGATAAATCCTGGATATGCAAGGTGGTTCGAAAAGCGGTCCCGCGTGGATGATGTACCGGAACCTGAGCTAAAAAGGCCAACAAAAAGACCCCATGTTCAAAATTTCAATGATAAAATCCGAGAACGGTTAATCTGGGGAGAAAAAGAAAAAGGGTACAAAGCCACTATCCATGCCCTAAAAGAAAATCTAAGAAGCCTCAGTTTGGAGAAAGATTTGCAAGAACAAGAAGCCAAAGGCGAGAAAAAGAGTCTAGCTTGTGAGAATGAAAATCTTCATGCTCGATTCCAAAAAAAAGAAAAGAATCTCTGAAACGCCAAAGAGAAGCTGGAAAGATCAAAAAACCATCGCCAATATCTTCGAAAAAATGCAAGATTTTGACTCCATTCTTGCAGAAAACGAAAGGGCATTGAGCAAAGCAAAAGAAAGGATCCAACAATTAAATGAAGAAGCCAGATCTAACAAGGAACGCCAGTATAGGCAATCCGAAAAAGACAAGGCTCAATTCAAGAAGGAAAAAGACTATTGGATGCGATCAGAAGACCAGCTTCGTGCACAACTAGAAGAGGCAAGAAGATGCAACAGAGAATACCAACAAGCAGACCTCGACAGGGAAAGATCACAAGCAAGATTAGAGCAGGCCAGACTCCGAGCTCTATTAGAATCAGCTTTAGATCGTGAAAACCGTGTCAGAGACATAGCCACCACTCGTCAGCAGCAATTGCAAGACCAAGACCAACGTCTCCAAGGTTTCAGGGCACAAGTCCACGACTTGGCAGTCTTCACATCTCAAAGTTATGTAAACTGCCAAGGAATGGATTATGAAAGGTTTACAGAGCATGCGCCCACTTTTGCTCGTCATCTAGCAATAGAGTTGGAAAGGATGTATCGTATGCTGGGAGGCCATCCAGGTCAAGCCCCACAATGAGCAGATAATCCAATATTAGAGAACAAAAGTGGAAAGTGGGGCATTTTGTGAGATGTTATGAATTATATCTTTTATTTTGATTTAAGTGTGTATATTTCAAGCTATTTTCTTAAAGTTTTCGAATGTAATTCCATCTTTGTGTAATAAATAAACATGATTGACTTTGGTCCGAACTACGCAAGGTCTGATTCATGTTTGACATAATACATAGGCAATCTCTAAGAGTCGACCACCACGATAAAGATATCTATAGTAAATAAAAGCGAATGACAATTTTTCAATTGCAATAAAGCTGGGACGATACAAGCAACCGAGCGAATGCATAATAGAAAGGGATTATTTGTCTAGGAGCATTGCATCTCAACGTGTGATTATATATGTGTTAAACTCTCAAAACTAACAAGTTTGTTCATTTTCAGAATTCAACCAGTTAGTTTCTCTAAAGCGTATACTGGCATATTATCACTATCACACAAGATCAAAAGGACCAATACCCGAAAGTATGTCTATCCCAGATGTTGACACAAGTATGGAGATAGAAGAGATGGATGTCGGGAAAATGAAAGAAGAAATGCTTAAGCTCAAGCAGCAAATGGCAGAAATGTATCAAGCTTGGTCTACAGGACAGTTGCCCCCATCTTACCCAAATAACCCTGCTCCATCAATAATCCAAACTCAGGATAATATCACCACTGAATTATCCCCAAGTTTCCCCATTTATCAGCACTACCGAGGCACCACCTCTCAGACACCACAGTCTCCACCTCCAAAACCAGTTCCGTACCTTCCTCCACCTATGACTCCTGTTTTTGTAGCACCTCCCCTGCTACATTTCACAAATCTCCTAGTGAGCCTACATTTCAGGCCCAAGACAACCAATATTACCCCCCGGAGCCCACCTTCAAAGCCTCCGAAATCAATTCACATGCTCCTCGGTTTGATCTCCCAACCGAAATTGACAAGCCAGCCAAAAATGCTGAACAAGAAGAGATGTTCAGGAAGGTCAAAAGTCTAGAACAGTCGTTCCGAGACATGCGAGGATTAGGTGGGCAAGTCAGTGTAGCCTACAAAGATTTATGCTTATTCCCTAATGTACAATTGCCATTTGGCTTCAAGATGCCCAAATTTGACCTATACAGCGGGCACGGCGACCCAGTAGCCCACTTAAGGGGTTTCTGTAGCAAGATGCGAGGAGCTGGGGGAAAGGATGAATTATTGATGGCTTACTTCAGTCAAAGTCTAAGCGGATCAGCTTTGGAGTGGTATACACGCCAAGACCATGGAAGATGGTATACCTGGGATGACCTGGCACAGGCATTCGTATACCATTTCCAATACAATCTGGAAATCATCCCAGATCGATTATCTTTGACCAAATTTGAGAAGAAACACAATGAAAGTTTCAGAGAGTATGGTTTTCGGTGGAGAGAACAGGCAGCAAGAGTGGATCCTCCTATGAAGGAGAGCGAAATGGTAGACTACTTCCTCCAAGCCTTGGAACCAACTTACTACGCCCACTTGGTTTCAGCGGTTGGAAAATCATTCAACGAGGTAGTGAAAATGGGAGGTATGGTAGAAGAAGGCCTCAAGACAAACAAAATCATGAGCTATTCAGCAATTAAGGCAACTACTCAAGCTATTCAAGGCGGGGTAGGAGGAATCGGAAGAAAGAAGAGGGAGGAAGCAACTGTAGTTGATTCAGGAATTTGGCCAGGACCCAGGGGTTCACCGCTTTACTATAATCAGCAACGACCTCGCCAATCAGCTTACCACCATGATTCATCCCAACATTACTATCACCCTTCAGAGCCTCATTTCGCCATTAACCACGCTCAAGCATACAATCAGCCACCTGTTCACACCAATTGGCGTGCTCCTGTCACACCAAATACCTACCCCCGAGCTTATCCCGGACCAGGTTTCAGGCCTAGACCAGCATTCAGGGGAGAAAGGGAACAGAAAAAGAAAACTTACACTCCATTGGGAGAGTCTTACACTAGTCTGTTCCACAGGCTGAGACAGTTAGACATGTTGAGACCAATACAATCCAAGCTACCCAATCCTCCACCAAAGAATCTGGATTACACCATTAGCTGTGAATATTGCTCCGGTACACCAGGCCATGATACGGAGAAATGTTGGCATTTGAAAAATGCAATACAAGAGCTGATTGACACTAATAAAATCGAGGTTCAAACCCCCGAAGCTCCAAATATCAATAGAAATCCAATGCCAGCCCATCAAGAGGCTAATATGATAGAAATCATACAAGCTGATGGGGAGACAAAGAAGCCGTCACAAACTGTCATGATGATCAAGTCTCATGAAACCAAGCCAGATAAGCGGTTAATGGAGGAGAAGCCGGTATCTAAGCATAACAAGAATGGTGGTGAACCGTCTATGATAGTCGATGAGGGATCATCGAACAAAGTTGCTGCAAAACAAGAGAGGACAAAGGTGATAGTACCAGGGGTTGCTAACAAACCCGTCGTAATTATGGAAGGAGCACGTACAGATCGGGTTATTATTGCACCTGTAATTCAGCTGCCAATCATCAACAACAAAGCCATCCCATGGAATTATGAACGGGTGACCGTATTGTACAAAGGCAAAGAAATCAAGGAAGAAGTGTGTGAGGTACAAGGCTTGACTCGATCGGGAAGATGTTTTACTCCCGAAGAGTTGAGAAAAACTAAAAACAATCCAATGCCCACGAAGAAAGCTGTGACGGAAGAAGAGGCGAAGGAGTTTTTAAGAAAAATGAAGCTCCATGATTATTCTGTTGTGGATCAATTGAAGAAGACCCCCGCTCAAATTTCATTGTTATCATTACTGATCCATTCAGAGGAACACCGTCTGGCATTGATGAAAATCCTGAATGAAGCTCATGTTCCTGAAAAGATCTCTGTAAATCATTTGGGCAAAATAGCCAACAGAATCTTTGAGACGAACAGGATTACATTTGCTGATGATGAATTACCTGTGGAAGGTACCGAGCACAACAGAGCTCTTTACCTCACCGTGAAATGTGAAAACTCCGTAGTAACCCGGGTATTGGTCGACAATGGGTCCAGTGCAAACATATGCCCTCTCTCCACTTTAAACAAATTAAAAATTAAAGAGGAGAGGATTCAAAAGAACAGTATCTGCGTACGAGGATTTGACGGTGGAAGTAGAGATTCATTTGGCGACATAGTGTTGGAACTAACTATAGGGCCAGTTGAATTCACAATGGAATTCCAAGTTTTGGACATGACTGTTTCTTACAACTTGTTGTTGGGTCGACCATGGATCCATGCTGCTAAAGCAGTCCCGTCAACATTACATCAGGTTGTCAAGTTTGAATGGGACCATCAAGAAATAGTCGTGCATGGAGAAGAAAATTTAAATGCTCACAACAGCACCATTGTACCAGTCGAGGGAGCAGAAATTGACCAAGGACCATGGGTATACCAAGTGTCAGACATAGTGTCGGTAGAGAAAATTCCCGAAGGAAAATACCTTGCGAATCCAAAGGTATCCTCTACATCAGTCATGGTAGCTTATGAAATGCTGAAGAATGGCTTTATACCCGGCAAAGGTCTGGGCTTATCTTTGCAAGGAATTGTACAACCAGTATCTCTCCCCGAGAACTGGGGAACATTCGGTTTAGGATTCACACCAACCGCCAATGACGTGATGAGAGCCAGGAAGTTGAAACACCAAGCATGGGTTCTTCCAAAACCAGTACCACAGCTGTTGAAGTCTTTTGTCAAGACCGGTGCTAAAAATCGCCCGATAACAACAATTCCTAAATCCCAGGTCAATCCTGAGGAGGAATTAATTGAAAGGTTCGAGAAATTGTTTAGTGATGTAAATATGCTGGAAGACGGAGAAGGGTGTAGCAACGCAGAAGTTCAATTCGTTGGACCAAAAACAAAGCTCAATAATTGAAAAGCCACTCCTCTCCCAATTCGAAAGGAGTCTTGGTAGTTTATTTTGATTTTTTTTTTCAGTTTGTTTGGGATATTTCAAGGTTGTAATCCCAAAATTTATCTTACAGTTGGTTTGAAGCGTGCAAAACCTTGTTATTTTTCATTATCCAATAAAAAGCAGTTTCCTTTTTATTATCATTCCTAATAGCTTTCTTTTCTTTTTCTTCTTTTTGTACAGTTCTTTTTATGCTGGCTCTAGTGATATGGCATGCATGAGGAATCTTCAGCCCAGTCTTAAAAATCAATCTGATTCCGAAATATTAATTCAAGAAACATATTGTGATTATGAATCAGAATATGATGAAGATGAGGTTTTTGAAGAGATTAGTAAAGAGTTAATTCACTTTGAGGAAAAAATCAAACCTAACTTGAATGATACCGAGGATGTCAATATAGGGGACACGAGTAATGTCCGAGAAACTAAAATAAGTGTCCATCTCGAGCCAAAAATCCGAGAGGAGTTAATTAAAGCACTCATAGAATTCAAAGATTTTTTTGCATGGTCGTATGACGACATGCCGGGCTTGAGCACTGATTTAGTGGTCCACAAATTACCCACCGATCCAACAGTGCCTCCTGTCAAGCAGAGGTTGAGAAAATTCAAGCCTGATATGAGTGTGAGAATTAAAGAAGAAATCACCAAACAATTGGAAGCAAAGGTCATTCGAGTCACTCGATATCCTGTTTGGTTAGCTAATATCGTTCCTGTGCCAAAGAAAGACGGCAAAATTAGAGTATGCGTCGACTATCGCAATCTCAACAAAGCAAGTCCAAAGGATAATTTCCCATTACCCAATATCCATATCTTGATCGACAATTGTGCCAAGCATGATATAGGATCTTTCGTGGACTGTTATGCCGGATATCATCAAATTCTAATGGATGAAGAAGATGCAGAAAAGACGGCATTCATCACACCATGGGGAACTTATTGCTACAGGGTAATGCCATTCGGTTTGAAGAACGCCGGAGCAACCTATATGAGAGCAATGACCACAGTGTTTCATGATATGATACACAAGGAAATTGAGGTAAACGTGGATGATGTAATCATAAAATCAAAGCATCAGACCAACCACGTTGGGGATTTGAGGAAGTTCTTCTTAAGACTTCGCAGGTACAACCTCAAGCTTAACCCTGCCAAGTGCGCATTCGGAGTTCCATCTGGAAAATTGCTGGGATTCATAGTCAGTCGACGAGGCATCGAGCTAGACCCATCAAAGATCAAAGCCATCCAAGAACTGCCACCCCCAAGAAACAAAACTGAAGTAATGAGTTTGTTGGGAAGGTTAAATTATATCAGTAGGTTTATTGCTCAGCTCACAACAACCTGCGAGCCAATTTTCAAATTGTTAAAAAAGGATGCTGCAATCAAATGGACCGATGAGTGTCAGGAAGCGTTCGATAAAATAAAAGGGTACTTATCAAACCCACCCGTGTTGGTCCCGCCAGAGCCAGGAAGACCTTTGATTCTTTACTTGACGGTTTTGGAAAATTCATTTGGTTGTGTATTGGGGCAGCATGACCTCACTGGCAGAAAAGAACAGGCCATCTACTACCTTAGCAAGAAGTTCACAGCTTATGAGGTTAAGTATACTCATCTGGAAAAGACATGTTGCGCCCTAACATGGGTAGCTCAAAAATTGAAACACTATTTGTCATCCTACACTACTTACCTCATTTCTCGTTTGGATCCCTTGAAATACATTTTTCAAAAGCCTATGCCAACGGGAAGACTTGCAAAGTGGCAGATATTGCTCACGGAATTCGACATCGTCTATGTGACTCGGACTGCAATGAAGGCTCAAGCACTGGCCGATCATTTAGCCGAAAACCCGGTCGATGAGGAATATGAGCCGTTGAAGACTTATTTTCCTGATGAAGAAACAATGCATATCGAGGAGGTGGAACAAATCGAAAAACCTGGCTGGAAACTTTTCTTTGATGGAGCCGCCAACATGAAAGGAGTAAGAATAGGAGCTGTAATCATTTCTGAAACAGGGCATCACTATCCTGTTACGGCTCAATTGCGATTTTATTGCACCAATAATATGGCTGAATATGAAGCTTGCATTTTGGGGTTAAGGCTAACTGCAGACATGGGTATCCGAGAAATCTTAGTCATGGGAGATTCGGATCTTTTGATACATCAAATTCAAGGAGAATGGGAAACCCGAGATTTGAAGCTCATACCATACCGACAATGTCTACATGATCTTTGTCAGCGGTTTCAATCAGTGGAATTCCAACATATTCCAAGAATCCATAATGAAGTTGCTGATGCATTGGCTACTCTAGCATCAATGTTGCACCATCCAGACAAAGCTTATGTGGATCCAATACATATTCAAATCCACAATTAGCACGCTTATTGCAATATGGTTGAAGAAGAATTTGATGGAGAACCATGGTTCCACGACATCAAGGAATATATCAGGATGAGCATATATCCCGCACAAGCCACAGGAGATCAAAAGAGGACCATCAGGCGATTAGCAAATGGATTCTTCTTAAGCGGAGGAGTTTTGTATAAAAGAACACCAGATCTTGGATTATTAAGATGCATAGATGCCAGACAAGCTACAACTGTCATGGCTGAAATACATTCAGGAGTTTGCGGACCCCACATGAGTGGATATGTGTTGGCAAAGAAGATCCTACGGGCTGGTTACTATTGGCTTACCATGGAGAGAGATTGTATCAGTTTTGTACGCAAATGTCATCAATGCCAAATACACGGAGATTTGATTCATTCTCCACCATCCGAGTTGCACACAATGTCGGCACCATGGCCTTTCGTTGCTTGGGGCATGGATGTGATCGGACCAATTGAACCGGCAGCATCCAATGGACACAGATTCATTCTGGTAGCTATTGATTATTTTACCAAATGGGTTGAGGCCAAGACATTCAAATCAGTGACCAAGAAAGCTGTGGTCGATTTTGTCCACTCAAATATCATATGTCGATTCGGAATCCCGAAGGTGATCATCACGGATAACGGTGCTAATCTTAACAGCAACTTAATTAAAGAAGTATGTCAACAGTTTAAGATTACACATCGTAACTCTACCCCATATCGGCCCAAGGCGAATGGAGCAGTAGAAGCAGCCAACAAAAACATAAAGAAGATACTGCGGAAAATGGTAGAAGGTTCAAAACAATGGCATGAAAAATTACCCTTTGCATTATTGGGATACCGCACTACTGTTCGCACTTCAGTATTAGCAACTCCTTATTTGTTGGTATACGGCACCGAAGCAGTAATTCCTGCAGAAATTGAGATTCCTTCCCTTCGGATCATTGCCGAAGCAAAGATTGATGATGATGAATGGGTCAAAACCCGTCTAGAACAGTTAAATTTGATTGATGAAAAACGATTGACCGCAGTATGCCATGGTCAATTATATCAAAGAAGAATAGAAAGAGCATACAACAAAAAGGTGCGTCCCCGGAAGTTCGAAGTAGGTCAGCATGTGCTGAAACGCATTCTTCCACATCAGGTTGAAGCAAAAGGCAAATTTGCTCCGAATTGGCAGGGACCATTCATTGTGACCAGAGTATTATCGAGTGGTGCACTATGTTTAACAGATATTGAAGGCAAATGCATAGATATGGCGATCAATTCTGACGCGGTAAAGAGATATTATGCATAACTTTTGAATGTTTGTATTTAGCACTATTTCAAAGATTGAAATGACAAAGGCAATTTATTCTGCTGTCCAAACACTATACCATTTGCTTCCCCTTTGAGCCATACTTGTTTCTTTCCTAACCTCTCTTGGAATCAATAAAATAAAAATAAAAAAAAAATAAAAAAAAAAGAGATCAAAATCTTCACTATTATGTAGTGAACTACGTTTGACCTGATTCCTCAAAGAAGGATACGTAGGCGCCTCACGGCTCGGTCATAGGGTGCACAACATGCACAATGTGCACGGAAAAGAAATATCAAGAGACCCCAATCAAGAAACTGGGGCAGGAATTGTATTGGAAATAAGAAAAGATTCCAAGAGTTGTAATTTTAAACCCATACCACAACTATTTAGCTTTTAATACCTTTTCCATTCCTAACCTTATACCAAAAAGACCTTTCGATCAATCTTAGAAAAATGCTGATGCAAGCAAATGAAGTGGTACAAACAAGGAAAGAAAGTAAAAATGAGAGAGTCTTATAGGTGAAAACCCGCACGGGCACCATAAGGCGACGGAAGTTGAGAGAAAAGTAAAATGAGAAAGTCTTATTGGTGAAAACCTTCGCAGGCACCATAAGGCGAAATGGAAGTGGAGAAGTGAAAAATGAGGAAAATTGATCAATGAAAACTCTTTGAGACAATTGAAAGGAGATTGATTAAAAGACTGGGTTGATTAATCCGAAATGCATACCCTGATCATTGGTGCCAGTAATTCCAATCAGATAAGTCTTTTTATTCCTTTTCCAACAATCATCCAAAAATTAGATTTTTCTTTTCATTCTATAATTGTCAAAATCAGCGTATTTCGCTACTAGTAATCTTACTTTCTCCAAGCTTTGAGATAAATTTTATTCTAAACAAATAAGAAAAAATGTCAAGGTATACTACCAAGATCCAAGGCTACAAAATACGGCCACGAAAGGTGGGAGATAAAATATGGGTGTAAGAAAGAGGAAATCAAAAGTGGATCAGCAAAGTCAGAAGAGGCATTTGATTACAGTTAAAAGGTTTTAAAGGAAAACATACAGAAGGAAATCCTATAGTCAAGGATCAATTACAAAGACAAAATAGTCTTTTCAATCATTCCAAGGCAATAAAGAAAGACGAAGAGAAACATCACCATCGGCAAGAATACCACAACCAGCCACCCTGCTTTAAACTAACGAAGTTTTCTTTGATTTAAAACAGGGGCAAATACAATATTTGTGTCTGGAAATACCTGGTAAAGAAGAAGAAGTCAGGCGTCCACCTGGAAAATGAGGATGAGAAAAGAAGAAGTCAGGCGTCCACCTGGAGAATGAGGACAAAGAATTGAAGAATTCAGGCGTCCACCTGGAGAATGAGGACAAAGAATTGAAGAAATCAGGCGTCCACCTGGAGAATGAGGATGAGAATTGAAGAAGTCAGGCGTCCACCTGGAGAATGAGGACAAAGAATTGAAAAAATCAGGCGTCCACCTGGAGAATGAGGATGAGAATTGAAAAAGTCAGGCGTCCACCTGGAGAATGAGGATGAGAATTAAAGAAATCAGGCGTCCACCTGGAGAATGAGGATGAGAATTGAAGAAATCAGGCGTCCACCTAGAGAATGAGGATGAGAAAAAGAAATCAGGCGTCCACCTGGAGAATGAAGACAAAGAATTGAAGAAATCAGGCGTCCACCTGAAGAATGAGGATGAGAATTAAAGAAATCAGGCGTCCACCTGGAGAATGAGGATGAGAATTGAAGAAATCAGGCGTCCACCTGGAGAATGAGGACAAAGAATTAAAGAAATCAGGCGTCCACTTGGAGAATAAGGATGAGAATTAAAGAAATCAGGCGTCCACCTGGAGAATGAGGATGAGAATTAAAGAAATCAGGCGTCAACCTGGAGAATGAGGACAAAGAATTGAAGAAATCAGGCGTCCACCTGGAGAATAAGGATGAGAATTAAATAAATCAGGCGTCCACCTGGAGAATGAGGATGAGAATTAAAGAAGTCAGGCGTCCACCTGGAGAATGAGGATGAGAAAAAGAAATCAGGCGTCCACCTGGAGAATGAGGACAAAGAATTGAAGAAATCAGGCGTCCACCTGGAGAATGAGGATGAGAATTAAAGAAAATCAGGCGTCCACCTGGAGAATGAGGACAAAGAAAAGAAGAAATCAGGCGTCCACCTGGAGAATGAGGATGAGAATTGAAGAAATCAGGCGTCCACCTGGAGAATGAGGACAAAGAATTGAAGAAATCAGGCGTCCACCTGGAGAATAAGGATGAGAATTAAAGAAATCAGGCGTCCACCTGGAGAATGAGGATGAGAATTAAAGAAGTCAGGCGTCCACCTGGAGAATGAGGACAAAGAATTAAAGCAGTCAAGACACCCACCTGAAGAACGAGGGAATACAATTGAAGTGTTGAAATCAAAAGCCCGCTCATATGATAAAGGAGCACACTTAGAATCAATAAAGCAGAGAAGTCCAACAGAATCCCCAGCAAGAAACAACAAGAGTTCCAAAAGTAATACGGAATAAGCCAAATACCCAAGAGTCACCAAGATATCAAGACAACAAGAAACGCAAGGGCATGATCTAGATAAGATTTTTATAATTCATGTACCATAGTATAATTTAGCTTTTTGTATTTCCTTTAAAGTAAGGTGTAATAAGGAGGTCAGTAAGCAGTAAAAACAGCACGAAACAGCAGTAACATCACAGTCCCACGGTAGTCCCAGCTACCAAAAATTCCCGAACTACATTGACCTGATTCCTTTATAGCCAAGGATATGTAGGAAACCTTTGAAGCAGAGGTTCGGTCAAATCTTTCTAAAAACTGCTTCCCACGGAGTATTCGAACGGGCAAAAATCGCTCGTATCCGCTCACTTTATCTTTGCACGAAAACTCTTCGAGTTTCCGCACAAAGAGGGGCAGCTGTGAGCACGTGATTTTTGCATTACGAAAAATTGCTCCAAAATAAATCAAAATAAATTTCTTTTACTGTGTAATTTGTGAATTTGCGTGGTGTTAAATATTTGTATTATGTCCGTAAATGTTTATATTTGTCATAATAAAATAAAAATAAAATAAAATACATATTGCATGCATATAGGATTTAATTATGCATTTAAGAGATAATTTAAATAAAATCATAAAAATATGCATTTTGTTCTATTTTTAATGTTCCACTGTGTGATTAATGTTGTCTATATGTTAATAGTTGTTAAAAAGGTAATTAATATCTTTGTAATGGTAATTTTGTTTTTATAATTTTCAATTAAGATTTTTGTTAATTAATAATGAAATTAGAAAATAATGATAAATAAAAAATAAAAAAAAATAGCACAAGTTATACAAAATTGGACCTGGATTAAAATCCAGGCCCAAAACGTTAAAACCCCCCCACAGCCCAATCCAAACAGCCAAGTCTGACCCAGTCCCAAGCTGATACCAAACGACGTCGTTTGGTCATCTCTAATCAAGGGCCGTTGGATTAAATACAACCAACGGCCAAGATCTCATCACCCTTACCCGCAACCCATAACCCGATCCATTAACCCGATTCAATCCGACCCCAACTTCAAATCAAACGACGTCGTTTGGTTTAATGAATTAATCCTGGCCTTTCATCTTGCTTGATCGGACGGACGAGATCGATCCATCCCACCCCTATATAAATCCCAAACCCTTACCCCGGCCCCTAACTAAACACCCCCCCATCCTCTCCTGTTCATCATCTTCTCAAACAGACCCCTAACCCTAGCCGCCCCTATTCCCCTTCGCCTGAAACCCGGCGGCATCAACGCCGCCGGTCACCAAAGTAACACCCCAGAACCCCCTGAGCCTCCTCTATCCGAATATGTTACCTGCTTGGTTCGAATCTCCCTGGAGGTTCTCGAATCTTCATTTGAAGATTCGAGCCAAGTTCAGATCTAAACCAATCAGCCCCAAATTAACACCATGGCTTCCCCTAGTCATCCTAAGTATGGATCCGTTGGTTGTTAGGTTCGAATCCGTTCGGAACTTCTCGAATCTTCAATCTTCTTTTGAAGATTCGGACCAAACAAAAATTTACCCAGATCTGTTTCAAACTCACACCAGTTACCCTCCTGGCCTCCCTCGTGCCTAGAATATCTTTGGTTCTTCTCGAATCTGACCAGAAATGGTTAAATCCCAAATCGAGTTTTTAAGAACCCTAAAAAATACCAAACTTCCGGATTCTGTGCCTATTAAATGAAGATTGAGGTTTAATCGACCTTAGTCGAAGTATTTTCAGTAGAAAATACTTCGACTAAGGTCAGCTTGATTTCAAACAAAAAGGTCCAAATCCAAGTTGAGTTCGAGTGAAGATTCAGAGGTATTTTTTTTCTATTTCTTTTGTGTATTCTACGTGTATTGTTGTCTGTTTTAATAGCTTTTTAATTTTTCATATTTGTTTTGATCAATTCTGTCATTTCTGTCTCCTACTTATTTACTTGATCCGAATGTGAATAGTTTCTATTGTTTGTGATTGTTTACAATGTGTGTAATCGACTCGATTAAGTTCGTCGATTAGTTATATTACGAATTTTTCATTTCTGAAAATGTTGACTGAAACAGTCTGATTCTATTATTTTAGACTAGTTATTGACAAATGTTGTAAATAGTCAATTGATTAATGCTCGTCAATTAAATCATGATTGTCTGTGAATCAGTGAATTCAAATGTATGTTGTATATGTTATTGTCTGAACATTAAAAGTTTCAGGGCATTGTCAGTATTGACAATGATCCTGTGTGTGTTTGATTTTGGTTTAATGTTAAGTCCAGTCTGAATGATTTTGATAATTTCAGAAATATGCTGTTATGATGTTAGTTCTGAATTCAGTGTTGTAATGTCCAGTTTGAATTCCAGTTTACAAAAGTTGGTCAAATACAATTGTGTTTAGGAGGTTAATAGGATTGATTTAGCTGTAAATCAGAAAGATAACTAAGTCTGTACAGATTTTAGAATATGTTTTGCTGAAGGTTCTGATTTTTCAGTAATAACATTAAGATTTCAGGGGCACTTATGGGAATGAAACAGTAAAAACAGGGTGTTAGTACTAGTATATTATAATGTAATGTTAGTTGCTATTAGTTAATAATACTAATGGGGAACAAGGGATAATGGGCTGCTGAAAATCAGGGAAAAGGTTTTACATAATGGGATTTTCTGTTTTTAAAAAAGAAGAAGGGGGTCCAAGAAGCACTTAAATTGCCTAGGACCAGCCCTGTATAAATACAGGAGCTGGACAGACAGTTAAGGACAGAATTTTTGAGTGAGAAAGAGAGAATTTTAAGAGAGAGTTTTGCATGCAGAATTTAGGAGTCTTTGAGAAATTTTCAGAAAAACTGGAAGAAAGTTTAAGAGTTCCTTTTGAAGAAATTTTAGGAAAATTGAGAGGGAGTTTCAGATTTTAGGATCAGTTTTCAGAAGAGGAGAGTTTGAGAGATTTTAAAAGAGGAAAAAGAAACAGAAAAGGAACAAAAGAGCATTCACACACACACACAGATATACAACAACAGAAAAACAAAAATCAGAAAAAATGGGATTTTGAAACTGAAAAGGAATTGAAATTTGAAATATTGTTTCTTTTGTTGAATTTGTTCAACCTTACTTGGTTCCATTGATTCAATTAATATTTGAAGTGTCCAGCTTTAAAAATAGTTGTACTGTGTATCTGTTTTCTTCGGATCCTCTTATTGCTCAAATTTGAGGGAATACTGGTATTTCGCTGTTTTTGTTACTGCTGCAACTGCTGAAACTTACTTCTTCTACCTTCATTTTCAGGTATATATATCCTTTTAAATTCTATGTTGGAAAGAGATTCAATATGGTGGATAAATGAAGATTGAATTGAAATTCTGTTTTTATCTGTCCAAATTCATCAATTTAAATCTCGTTTTTTTATTTTTATGTTAGTTAATTAGTAGTGAATTCAATTTGATAGCTATGAGTTAATTGTCTTACTTTGAAAGTTCGTATAAAGATTTGTAATAACATTAGCTCATTATCTCATTAGTTTAATCATATTAAATTGTCGAAGTAGGGAATATGGTATGAATGTTGTTCATTATTTAAATTTTGTTGTTGGTTAAGTAAGAAGTGATGTAGAAGGGCCAAGATAACTATAGTAGTGATATTTTTTGTTACATAAGGTTAAGATGATGATGTCGATAAGATAATAGATGTGTGTATAAACTTTGGTGAAAGGTGACATGGTATAGCTTGTTACGATGTTTAAAATATTATGAAGGTTTACAACATATAACTAAGTTGCATATAAGGTAATTTTATTGAATTGGCTTGTATAATAATTCCTTTCTTATAAACTCGAATGCCTATCTACCTTCTTAAAATAAATTAACCAAGTAATTAGGCCTATTAGATTAAAAGCAAACATATGAGAATAAGTTGATTTGTATATACATAAATGGCAACTTCTTAAATCAATGGTAATTAAAAATAGAATTTGCATTAAATAATCATGAAAATTCCCGGAAATATTTCCTTCCTTTATGAATTATTTATTTTCGGTTTCATTTGCAATTTATTCTTTGGCATATTTATATATGTCACATTTGTTTTAAAGTTAGTACTAATCATATTTTTATTCTGTCTTTTGAATTTGAATAATTGGAATGAATATGATTTATATTCGGAAATTATAATCAATGGTCGATATTTAATAAATTGTGGATTATTTTCCAAAAATTTAAAGAATATCTTAAAACAAGATTTTTCGTGATATAACAAACATTTTTTTTCAAAATTTCATAATATCATTACAAATATGTTGCGCAATTAGGGATACGTTCGCATACCCTGATTATACTTTTTAAAGAAACAAAACTTCGGATTATGCGTACGCGCAATTTCGAGCGAATATTTAATAAAAGGATTTTTCTAAAGGCGTTAAATCAATTTCATAAAAAACCCGAGATGTACGGTTCACTATTCAAGAAAAATAAATATTCTTGATTCAAAACAATCTCGGAGAAATGATTGCTTAATATATTATAAAAAATTATTGTGTACACGTACGCGTGACACAATTCCGCATTTTTAATTTATAACACGAATATACGTACGCATAATTCGATTCAAAGAAGGTTTCAATCGTAATAAGTATAAGCAGTAGTAAAATCAGAAAACATCAATATTTAATAAAATCAAGTTGATTAAGCCAATAATAAAAACAGTTAAGCGACCGTGCTAGAACCACGGAATTCGGAAATGCCTAACACCTTCTTCCGGATTAACAGAATTCCTTACTCAGGATTTCTGGTTCGCGGAAAAAAATAAACAGAGTCATATTCTCCTCGATTCAGGGATTATAATTGGTGACTTGGGACGCCTCAAAATTCCCAGGTGGCGACTCTGAAACAAATAAACAAATCCCATTTCGACTGTCCTTTAATTGGAGAAAACTCCCCACGCGCCCCGCGGGCGCGGGAAAAAAAAGGAGGTGCGACAACTGTATATGGGATTGCTACCGTCGCAGTGAATGATCACTTATTAGTGGTTCCACTCAAATTTCACTGCCTGATGCAGTGTCGATGCTACGGCCCCAGCGGCATGAATCCACGGTCGTCCCAATAGCAAGTTGTAAGATGCCGGTACGTTTATAACTTGAAAATCAATGTCGAACCAAGTAGGCCCCATTTGTAAACACAGGCTGATTTCCCTAATGGTGGATCTTTGGGAACTGGCCCCGTCCTTGATCTCTTGCAGCCCCTTCCCCAATGTTCTGAGTGTTACCAACGGACAAATATTGAGGCTGGACCCTCCATCAATCAGGACCCTAGTGATAAAATAATCTTCGCATTGCACGGTGATGTGCAACGTTTTGTTGTGACTCACCCTTCTGGTGGCAACTCATCTTCATGAAAAGTGATCTTGTGACTTTCCAATACCTGCCCTACCATGTTTTCCATTTATCCTCTGATGATGTTGCTTGGTACATATGCCTCACTCAACACCTTTAACAAGGCATTCTTATGTGCATCGGAACTTTGCAGCAAAGCTAAGATAGAAATCTGTGCTGGTGTTTCGTTCAGCTGATCAATGACTGAGTATTACTTGGCTTTTATCTTTCTCCAGAGATCATCAGGCCCGGTATCAGTGATGGTCGGACGACCAGAGGCTTGCTTACTCGACTCATCTAAATGCTCCGGAGTATAAACCCTATTGGTTCTTGTCATGCCCTGGGCCGCAACTGTTTCCTCGAATTTAGCTTTCCCTTTCCTTCTCACCTCGACTATGTAATCCCAAGGTATGGCATTTGTATAGAATGGTGGTACGACCGACATTGCTACTGGGATGGGCACCTTTACTCCGAACGGAGCATGTGTTTTGGAGGGTAAAACCGCAACTTCAAATGGTGCGTGTGTGTTTGCTGGAGACCCAAACTCGACTTCAATTGGTGTTGGCATCTTTGTAGGGGGTGGTGCTTCAAATTCAAGTGGTAAATACATGTTTACCTAGGCATCCGCAGAAGTCTGAGTCTGGACTACGATCGGATTGAGGGTGACTATTGACTTCTTTGGAATGTCACCTTCCGTGATTAAACCGATCGATCCTTTAGGATCCCAATCATCCTCTATTTCAATCATGTGAACACCTCCACCCTCATGGTCCGGCAGAGGGTTGTTGTGGACATTCGGAGTAGGCTCCTTTGCTACAATGATCTTGTTATCGATCAGAGCATGGATCTTATCTTTCATAGAGCGGCATTCATCAATGGTATGTCCCTTCATGCCGGAATGGTATGCACAGGATTTATTTGGATTGACCCACTGAAAAGGGTTTTCAGGGGTTATAGCAGGGATAGGGGTGACATAAGCAACAACTTTGAGCCTTTCATAAAGCTGGTCAATCGGTTCAGCAATGGCGGTATACTGTTTGGGGGGTTTGCGGTCGAAATTTGGTCGAGGTCTAGGAAAGTTTTGATGTGTGGAAGGTGATTGATAGTGGGATGACAGAGCATTGTAGGCTTGGTAGACATGTGCGGGTTGGGAATATCTGGATGAAGTAGGTTGATATGTAGAAGGTCGGGGTGATTGGTAAGTAGATGATGGAGCTTGGTAAGAGGGTGAGGGTGCTTGGAATCGGGGTAGGCTGATATGTTAGTAGAGGTATCGGATAGGCTTGGTATTTGATAGGGGATTTGGCTCTTTGTGCAACCATTACGGCACCTACGTCCCTTTTCTTGGACGTACCACCAGACTGTAAAGCCTTATTGGTATCTTGCAAGGCATCAAAGTTTGTAACCATACCACTTTTGATGCCTTCCTCGATCAAGAAAATTTCTAGCTCTCAATCAACATCAACCTTTCATAGTACTGCGGGTCTTGAGCTCGGACGAAAAACTTGTTCATTTGTTCTTATTCTAAAGCAGGTCTGACCTTAGCAGCTTCTGATATCCAGCAAGTGGCATACTCGCGGAATGTTTCCGTGGGCTTCTTTTTAAGTTCTGAATGTAGAAAACATCTGGTGCATTTTCTGTGTTGAACCTGTTACCCATAAAGTCGGATGCCATACTCACCCAGTTCAACCATTTCTTCGGGTCTTGGCTAAAGTACCAAGACAGAGCAACTCCCTTCAGACTCCTTATGAAAAGTTTCATGTGAATCCTTTCGTCTTTCCCTACTCCGACCAGCTTGTCATAGTATGTTCTCAAGTGAACTCTCGGATCCTCTGTACCATCAAACATCTCGAACTTAGGAGGTTTGTACCCATCAGGCAGTTCGACATCCGGTTGTATGCAAAGATCTTCGTTGTTCAACCCTTTAATCCTCTTACTTCCTTCGACACCCTGAATTTGACTAGTCAATTTCTTGAGTTCCGCAGCCAGGTTCCTAATGAGTGAGTCTTTTTCATCAAACTCGGGTGTGCTTAAGACAGGTTGGGCGGAGGGTGGCATGGTTTCCACATAGATGGGGGTGTTATGGTGGGAGTGGAAATGGTCATTTGTGGAATTCAGAGGTTCTGGGATGAGTAGTGAAGTGTGGCAAGTATTACAGTGGTGGTGAGGAGCGGGATGGTTTTATGGTTTTGAGATGTTTTGTGGAGGCGTGGGGTTCTGAGCGTTTGGAAAATTGATATTTGGAGTGGTGAGGGAAAATGATAAGTTTGCTAGATTCTGAACCTGATCAAGTTCCTCCTGAAATTTCAACAGTTTCTGCTCGAGTTAGGACGCACTTTCTTTAGAGACCTAAGCACCATGAGTGACCTCTACCCGTTCAGTTGAGTTTTCTTTTCTGGTGTTTTTCAAATCTTCCATCTTTCCTTTGTTCCTGGTTCTGATAGGACTGGGATGAGGAGTAGGTGGAGGGCCTTTTGATCTTGTGAAATATGATGACGATGTCAAATTGCACGAACTAACCTTTGGGGAGGGGAGTAAATAAAAAAGTAAAAAAAGGTAACAAGTCAGTGGAGATTATAAGAAAGTGTTGTGATGTTTAAACACATAGTTTAAGAATGTAAATCGCGCCCTAATTTTGGAGCCTCGTTGTGCCCGAGGTAGGCCTAGCGACAAATTGATTTGGAGCACTTACAATGCTAAATGCCTCATTTTATTGATAAAATTAGACGAATCCCAAAACGATACTAAATAACAAGGAATAAAATTTCACTAGTGGCCATTGGCCTTATTACATTTCATAAAGTAAAAGAAAACTCCTATCTATTTGGTTCCAAGAGGACCTTCCCCAGACTCGGCATCTTTGGCTCCATCGAACAACTTCACCAGCTCGCGAAGTCCCAACAGTAGGTAGGCTCTGGCCAGGTGTCCACCCTCATTTCCTTCAGCATTCTGGCAGTCCTTAATCCTCTAGAGAAACTTCCTTTCCAGCTCCACTAAACCTCGTTCCAGGTATCCTAATTGCTTGTTGGCACTGACAGCCATGTGTTTCCACTCTTCAATCAGTTTTTGGTGGGCTTCTTGAATCTCACGGTGCTCGCTTTCACATTCCCAAATCCTCTTGCGCAGTTGGTTGTATTTGACCTATGCTTCAGCCCTTTCATCGATGATTCTATGACCTCGAACAAACCCGGGTTGGCCCAGACCATTGTGATTATCCTCCAGCAAGCCTGAATAGTATGGGGTGCAGCTATCATGGTATTTGTCTAGTTAGATAGTATCTTTTCCCATGATGATCTTACAATGCCACATAAGCTGAGCTTGGCATTTATAAGGACTGTTATCAGCTTGGAAGTCTGCCCGGAAGTGACTCATCTTGTCGACCCTTGGTTTAACCTGCTTCTTACCATCTTGTCTCATAACTCGGAGAGGGACATAAGGGTAGGTTCCTCTCAAATTGATCAGTATCAGAAATGGTGCATCCCTGGATCGGGCGATGAACTCTTCAGTAGGGAACCACTCGAACATCCATTGTATTTGATCCTCAGTTAGATTTTGAAACAGCTCCACCCACCCCTTGGCATCTTCTGGATGAGAAAACATGTTGGGCATGTAGTTCATTCGCCTTGGTTGATGGAAGTCTATATGATCGTCCCAGTCTCTATGCTGAATCTCTTGCCGATATTCACCCCTTTGAAGATGCTTTATAAGCCAGAGCTAGAGTAGCAAGTTTCAGCCCTCGAAGTGTTGGGCTCTTTGTTGACACTTTTCCAAGGCTCAGTATATCTCTGCGATGATCATGGGCACTATTCTAAATGGTTGTCCACCAATTCCTTCCATCAAAGTTTTGGTGACCATGGCTAGCCTGATTTAGATCCTTGCTTTCTTCATTGGAAACACTATCATCCCCAAGAAGCAGAACATGAAGACAAAGACCCTTCGGTGAATATGCCCCAACGATGTAAGGACGAACTCATCCGGATAAGTACGGTAGGATTTGCTGTGATCGTACCTCTCGTACAAATAATCAAAGGGAATGTAGGACTCCTTCAAACATGTCAAGTCTGGATTCTTCTTTAGGCCCATCATTTTGAGAAAACCTCGACCCTTGCGATTTTCCGGCATTAACAAACCCGGGGTCTCCCATGGTATACCAGTCAATCCTCCTATTTTCTCTAGCAGGGGTGTCATCTCACTCTTTCCTAAGTGAAACACAGACCTATCATAATCCCAGAACAGAGTAGCAGCATCTATGATTTTGTTGTTGGGTAGGAAAAAAATGAAGAAATCCTATAGGCATGACATCTAGATGCTAAATTTTGTTTAAAGCCTATGAACATGATATCTAATTGCAGTTGATTATTTAAGACCTATGAACATGTTTGCCTAATGAGGAATGCATATGCAAGATTCAGAAAGAACCTATAGGTAGGATATCTACATGATGTGCAGAAATTCAGAAATTCCTATAGGCAGGATATCTATATGCTATGCAAAAGTTCAGAAATAAACTATAGGCATGGTAGATACATGAGAATGCAAGATTCCTATAGACATGGTACCTATAAGAGAATGCAAGATTCCTATAAACATGGTATCTATACATGAAAATGCAGAAATTCTTATAGACTTGGTATCTAGACGTGAATGCAAGATTCCTATAGACATGGTATCTATATGAGAATGCAGAAATTCATAAACTCCTATAGGCAGGTTATCTACCCCTTTTGCATACATAGTTATCCTCCCTCTTCACTAACCATTCCCGAGAGTTTTATTACAAAATTATTACAACCTAGATAAAGTAAAGTAAAGGAAAAATACATCAGAAATTGAAAAGTACAACCAAGGAGAGCCTGATTCAGACTTCCTGTCTGAAGTATGAAGTAAATCAACTCTAAGAGATCATATTTCAAAGCCTTTCTCCTATTTGCGGTGTGTCAAAGTTCCTTAAGAGTCTGATACAGTGCTTACACCCAAATGTATCATGGATTAAGCCATAGTGCAGTATGGAAGGGCCAGCCCTCAGGTGTCCAAGTTGAGAGGGAGCTCGAGGTCCCAAGGCAAGGCTCACGAGAGGGGGTAGAACTTAGGGACTAAGAGAGAGTGAAAGTGCAGAAGTAGGATTATGAAATGGGAAAAGGGAGAAGGGAAGCATCTCACATCATTACACATAAGGGTATAGGGGAATGGGAAGTTGCAAGAGGCAACAGTAAAGCGAGCTGAAGGACATACCCAACAATGGGAGATGCTAGCACACCCTCTGGCCTATTTGCTTAGAGGTCAAGACCCCAATGGTTCAAACTTAATTCATGGACAACAACTTGCATTGCCATACCTTAAGTCACCACTCAAAACACATAGGGGTGATAGAGGAATGGGGGTTCATAACAAAACACATATAAGGAAATCAGCATGCTAATTTAAGTGCTGAGATATACAGAAATAGCATATGAACATGGATACAAAAGCAGTAACTACACATTGTTGTGGTGCTAAGAATTAAATCAGGACATACAAGTTTTCAGGGAAACAAGTAAAACAAAGCAGTAAGTCTTGTAAAACAGGCCCAGTGAAGTCAAGAAGAGAATATTATTATGAGAGAGTATGAGTTCAGAAGGATTCCGATATTGTAGTGTGTGAAGAGGGTCGTGCTTTTTATAGTGTAAAAATTAGGCAGAACTAAGGCAAGAAAAACAGTTAAGGAACTGATTGTCAATCAATTACATAAGGCTTCCGTTAATTAAGGGATTCAGATTCAAACGGGTGAAAACCATTTAAGGAAAGAAATTGAGTATGCACTTTATGCACAACATGCAATCAAGGGCAAATACATAAAAATTTATTTAAGGAAAAGGTTTTGAAATACACGGTTTGTGCAAATAAGGTAAGCAAATCAATTAACAAACATTAAATTAAAAGAGTCTGAGATTTTGCATGAATGAACCGAGTCAGAAAAAATGAAGAAGGGTTTTAACTTAGGCCGAGTAAAAGAGAGAATCAGAAATCAATCAAGCCATATTCAGAAGGAAGTTTGCACTAATTGCAAATTTGAAAACCATTTAGAGGAAAATTCATCATATATAAGGAGCATGTGAGCATGAAAAAAGATTGTCGTGTAAATCAGTATAAAAAATCTAGTGTAGAAGAGTTTAGCAAATAGTTCAGCATTGTATGAAAACAAAGATGTCCAAACTCAGTTCAGAGACTCAAAGTCAGTCTGAAAGAGTTATGGGTTCTAAAATAAAACCCTAGTTCAATTAAACCTCGGCAGAACCCCCAAATTCTAGGTTTTATACCTTGAATCAAGTATAGAGATGAGGAGGCAAGTAGTCGAATCGAAACATGTTTAGAGATTTCAGAAAAGAACTAAAACTTCTAACATGCTTCTTCCAGCAACAGAACTCATGAATAGCATGTAAATACTGTAGAGGGGTTCAAGGAAAATAGAGTAAAGAAACTAATTCAAAACATGATGAGAAAAGACTGATAAGAACAGTAGAAGAAAGCATGCTTAAGAAGATCCTTTTAAAAGAAACTTAAACAAAGTTCAATCGAACAACAATAGTAAGAACATTTAAGAACACGGTAGAATAATACAACAGGCGAAACATACTAGAACATAGTAGAAGAAAATAGCAGGACATAGTAGAAAAGCATACAAGAACATAGTATAGAAAGCACAGTAGAAGAACATACAAGAACGGAACATAGAAAGCACAGTAAAAGAACATACATGGTAGAAGGAAAACATAGAACATAGTAGAGGCAAATACACACAAAATAAAAGGAAAAGAAAGTCAGATAAACACTTAAGCATTTTCAGAAAACCCTAAATCGCAAAAGAAAGACTTTGAAAAGTAATTTTCAAAAGAAAAGTTAGGGAGATCGTTTGAAAACTCAAAGAGAGCACAGATACACAACGGATCTAAAGAGATCAAAGAAACCCTCGAAGTCTTAGGGTTTTAGAAGAACCCTAGAAATGAGAAAGGCTTTGAAAAGGTCACCGATCTGAGTCGGAGAGGTCAGAACCAGGCTCAAAACACTATGGTACGCTGGAGCAAGGTCGGCGATGACTCTAGAACCTTGAATCGGCAGAGGTTTGAGTGCAAACCTTCGAGGCCAGGCCTTTAATCTTTAGAGATCAGGTGTGTAAGAGCAACATGAGGTAGGTATAAGACTCCCATAGCCCTAGAAGCCATGGATTCCGGTGGCTTTCAAGGTGGAAGCGGTGAGAGAAGGCTAGGGTTCTTAGAAGACTCAAGAGAGTTTGAGAGAGTGCAGGGTTTCAGAGGTGGCTGGGGTTGTGAAATGGTTATGGTTAGGGGGTAGGTTGGGATTAAAAGAGGAAAGGGTATTTGGTGGCCGTTGATCATTTTGATCAACGACCTAGATTAATTTAGTAGGTGCGGCGGTTTAATAAGGTTGGGTTTAGGTCGGTTTAAACAGGGATTGGGTCAGGGTAATTGGGTTTAAAATTGGGTTCAATTGGAGGTCCAAATAAGGCTAAAATTGAAATAAACGGGGCTAACATTTAAATAGCCATTTTTCCATTATTTATTTTATAAAAAATAGTAACATAATTTCTGAAAATAAATTAAAGGTACTAAAATGATTAATAAAATGTAATTATCAAATTAAAAATAATGGAGTCAATTTTATAATTATGAAAATAATTAAATCTTAAAATAGGCTAATATCGCAATTATAAGTAATTTAGCTTTAAAAACACTAAACAAATTTGTAAAAATATGAAAAAATTATGCCAGCTATATTTTAATAGAAATATTAGAATCAATAAGTGAATCACCCAAAATGATAATTTTGGGGATAATTATTGGGTTTTTCTTGATAAATAGGGCAATAAAAAGATTTAAAAATCCATAAAAATTAAGAGAAAATATAGTAAAACCTTGGGACGTACTTATATATGCATATACCTGCTATTCTGAAAGTATTTTGCATATAAAAATATACAGAAAAAACTTGGGTATCAACAGTTCAGTTTAAACTTCAGGAAATACCTTTTCGACAATTAAACCAATAAATGACAGACAAATAAGCACATGAAGGTTTTTACCCCTCGGGCACAATGTCCACAATACCAGCCCCTCGGGCTATCTCTCACATCACAATGGGTACTCGCTCTCATTGGGGGTGTGCAAACTCCTAGACGAATCCCTTTCGGCTCAAGCGCAATATTAAGCCATCTCGTGGCATCATCACTAAGCCCTCAACCACATATCAACAAGCCACCTCGTGGCATACATATCTCAGACCCTCGGCCGCATAATCATAATCAATGTTTCCTCAAAAATAGGCCCTCGGCCTTACTCTGTCAAAATCCTCACAAGCCACTCGGGCAATAACAAAACATGATTCGCAGCTCGAAATATGATTTAAAAGATCATTTAAGCGTTAAAATAGAGTAAATAGTGTTGAGTTAAAAAAAAGTGGAATATAGCATGATTGAGTCTAAGTATAAAGTCAAAACAGTGAGGGAATATCAATAAAAATCCCCTAAGGGTTCAAATAGTTGGCACAAAGCCCAAATATGGCATCCATCCCAAATAGATTTCAGTCAATTACGTGGTAAATTAGTCATTCGGGACGGACGAAGTCACAATCCCCGACAGTGCACGACCCCACGCTCGTCATCTAGCATGTGCGTCACATCAATATAGCACAACGATGTTCAATCCGGGGTTTTATACCCTCAGAATATCATTTACAATCATTACTCACCTTAATCCGGTCAAATCTCTAACCCGCGTCGCCTTTGCCCCTCTAATCGGCCTCTACTTGCGTCGAATCTATCAAAAATCAGAATCACGGTATCAAAATGTGCTAAGGGAACGAAGCCCAAGCAAAAATAATCAATTTACAACACAAATCCCGAAATTACCAAAACCTGACCCCGAGCCCACGTCTCGAAATTCGATAATTTTTACATCAATAGATTCCTTATCTCCCCAAGAGTTCATACATATCAAAAGTTCTGAAATCCGACCTCAAATGGTCATTCAAATCCTCAATCAAAGGTCTAAGTTTTCAAGCCCTAGTTTTCCCAAACTTTGATCCTTAAATTTCATAAATTACAAGCCTAATCCCTGAAATAATACCATAGAAACGAGTTTTAGGTCCAAAATCCTTACCTCAATGAATTTCCTTTGAAATCCCTCTTCAAAATAGTCCAAAAAGCTCCAAAACCGACTAAAAAATGGTGAAATAACTCAAAAGTCACGAAGGACACAATTTATACCTTCTGGCCCAGACATTTCGCATCTGCGGTCAATTCACCGCATCTTCGGTACCGCTTTTGCGGTACAAGATCCGCTTCTGCGATGCACATACATGCCCACTTCCGCTTCTGCGATGCACTAGCCGCATTTGCGTCTTCGCAGGTGCGGTCCCACAACCACATCTGCTGTTCCTGCCAACTTCACTAGTTTCCGCTTCTGCGACCCCTCTTCCGCAGGTGCGGAAATACCAGAAGCAGAAAAATCTACAACTTCACAAAATCTCAAACTCCTCCGTCAACCATCCGAAATCACCCCAAGGCCTCCCGGACCTCAACCAAAAGCACATACATATCCCATAACCTTATTCAAACTTGTACCAATCTTCAAAACACCTCAAACAACATCAAATCAACCAAAACACATCGGATTCAAGCCTATGTTTCCAAAAGTCTTCTGAATTCCGCTTTTGATCAAAAACTCAACAAAATCGCGTCTGAATGACCTGAAATTTTGCACACACATCCCAAATGATACAACGGAACTACTGCAACTCTCGGAATTCCATTCCGACCCCTATATCAAAATCTCACACACCAACCGGAAATTGCCGAAATATCAACTTCGCCAATTCAAGCCTAAATCTACTCTGAACCTCCAAAACTCATTCTGATCACACACCTAAGTACCGAATCATCTCCCGAAGCTAACCGAACCATCAGAACCCACATCTGAGCCCTATATCATAAAAGTCAACATCCGGTTGACTTTTCCAACATAAGCTTCCTCAAAAGAGACTAAGTGTCTCCAACCTTCTCAAAACGTTTCCGAACATGAGCTAACCAACCTGATCACTCATCGAACCAATAAACAAAGCAATAAGAAGCAGAAATGGAGGAAATGGAGTGGTAACTCATGAGACAACTGGCCAGGTCGTCACAATAGTTATGAAAAGATAACATGACAATAAGAGAGGTACAAATCTTTTGTTAATTCAAGTAAGAGTAAAATAGGCAATAAGAGTAAGTCATAAAGCAATTAATCCCAATTAAGCATGTAGAGGTGAAACTAGTAAATAGGAAACTCAGTCGTATCAAGAACAACTTCGTACTCAGTGGATGTAAGGACCTAAGAATCCTAAAGGCCAGCTTTCTTCAAATAAGTCCGAGCACGCACTCGTCACCTCGCGTACACGAACTACAATCAACATAGAAGACTCAAATCCTAAGGGGAAATCCCCACGCAAGGTTAGGCAAGATACTTACCTCAAAGAAGATAAACTGATACTCTAAATGAACTTGTCGGGTGAAAAGACCTCCGGACGTGCGCCTAAGTCCAAAATCACCATACGAAGTTGCTGACATCATCCAAAACTCATTCCGGAGTCGTTTACAAAAAAAGTCAAATTCCGGTCAAATTCTCACCGCTTAAGCTTTCAAAACTAGATTCCTTCTTCCAATTCGACTGTGAATCATCTGGTAACTGAATTCAACCTCGCAAGACCTTATGCCGCTGAACGGAACTTAAATTCTCAAAATGACCGGCCGGGCCGTTACATCCTCCCCTCTTAAACAAACGTTTGTCCTAGAACGTGCCAAGATTCGCCTCGAAGTCCTCAAATCACTGAATGCACACTCCCAACATATACCCGCGGGTAACCCGACATCACCCCAATCCACATAAGCCTGACGATGCCATCTTAACTGTAATTTACCCCTTCCACCAACACTTACAAGCCTTATGGCCAAAATTCACACCTTCCATTCACTTCCCAAAAGACCCGATTCTAAAAGCCATATCCAGTATCAGTCTCAACCAGTTGCCGCAACTTATGCCTACACCCACAAGGTATAACCACACAACATAGCACACCACGCAAATAGGTCTATAATAACATTTTTTATCACAATAGCTACCCAAAATCTAATCCAACACCGGCAATTAGCCTCATATCCGTTAGAACTCTATTTAAAACCTCCACAACACTGAAAACGATGCAAGGAATATGAATACCTCATAATTATACACCTGAATCAACAAGGCACAACTAATACCACTAGGCACACACCCTACAAAGTAAAACTCAAGAAGCAATGAACGAAAATGACCGAATATGTAAAGAGAAACACATAAGAGAACTATCAAACAAGCCCAACAGGCACAATTCTCTATCAGTTCTATTCTACGAAACAATTTACAAGGAAAGAAAATCAAGTATATGAACAAATCACAAGATCTCATCCTAATATAACTCTCCACTACGGCATCCAGCCCGACTCAACATATCAAATCACATGAAACCACGAGGGTCTCGCCCTCAACTCTAAATCACAGGTCGAATATACATCATACCAATTGAATCCTTCCACTAACTCAGTTCTGCCAATAAAATCACAGCACTCACTGAACTCCTACCCAGGTAGAATACCAAATCACAAGTCGTAACCGAGAATACTCATGAGTCACATCATGACCTACCATAATGGATGACAGTAATTCACTACTAGTCTCGTAACTCTCAATAATGAATAAAAACAAACGGTAGACACAGGCTACCACTCATAGAATCTCCCCAATAGGGAAAACACATAATCTGGGTGCTAATCATGAATCTCACCCATAAGTGAAGCAACAAAAAAGGGAACTCATCCCGATAAGCAGAATTGAAATAAAATACGGATGGTTCCCCTCTGTAACAAATCAAAAGTTACATGTATGACATCATCTGACACAGCAACCTTGAGTCTACTACACGAAACACATCAATAGGCCGGGCCTCCCCCTCTTGGTCGCCCCCACTCATCTGAATACCTTGCTATGACCTATTTGTCTAAAGTCTGGGACAATTTCTCACCATATGGCTGATATCTCCACACTCAAAGAAACCTTGCTGCTGACGTGGCTGTGGGAATTGTGTCATACGGGTACTCTAAGACCCATGTACATTTGAAACGCTGCGCGAAGCCTAAAGTGTTAACTCAACTGGCTGACCCACAAAACCTCTACCATGTCGCACCCTGCCTCCAAAATAAGGACCAGTGAATCTCTCCGATTTACGAGGCCCCTAACCTCCCTGTCCTCTCTCTCCTGACCTTGTCTGTCCTCTCTCTCCTGACCTTTTCTGTCCTCTCTCTCCTGGATCTGCCTGTCCTCTCGCCTCCGATCCTACATGCTATTTAACCGGCAAATGATCCCTACCACCTGCTAAAACGAAACATCTGACTCTAACTTCAAGCCATGCTGAACCGAATATCATGCCTGAGCCCCTCAATGAATCTATGGATTCGCTCTCTAACTGTAGTGACCAAGCAGGTGCATGTCTGGCCAAATCATTTAATCTGACGGAAAACTTTAATATTGAAATAGTGCCCTGGCACAACTGCTCAAACTCCGCACGCCATCCATCCCAAAGGGATTGAGATACAAACTCTCTCACAAACATCTCTCAAAACTGAACCCATGTAAGTGAAGCTGGATTGGCCGGGCTACCTATCTCATATGCCTGCCACCACTGATAAGCCGCTCCTTGAAGCTGGAACGTAGTAAAAGCAACCCCACTCATCTCAACAATACCTATAGTGCAGAGAATGCGATGGCACACCTCTAGAAAACCTTGTGCACTCTCTGAAGCTAAACCACTGAATGTAGGAGGGTCATATTTCTTGAACCTTGCAAGTCTAAGTTGTTCTTCCTCAGATGCTGCTGCCCAAACCATGGGCTAAATTGGAACCGCAGGCTATGTAGCCATGATGCCTGGAACCTAACCAACGTGAACTCGCTGCTCTCGAGTATAGGCGGTGGGAGTCTGAGTCCCTCCCCAGGTCTGTGAAGTAGCTGGAACAATCAGAATCATCCCCGCTTGATCCAATATACCAAACATGCTCAGGAATTGTGCTAAGGTCTCCTAAAGTCCAGGGGGATGGCAGGCACCTCTAGTACTTGTCCCCCAACTAGAGCTACTAGCGGCTCCTCAACTGTTGCTCTGGTAGGTGCTATAGCTGCGGCAACTACTCCTTGTCGGCCTCTACGTCTGCCTCTAGCAACACCTGCTCCAGGAGTAGTGTCCTTAATAGCTGTAGCTTGTTTCCTCACCATCTGTGAGAGAATGGAATGATAAAAGTTCAAACTCCGAGATCAATAAGCTCGCACGATAGGAATAAAAGAAGTGATATTTTCCTAATAGTTCTGTAGCCTCTCGAAGATAAGTACAGACGTCTTCGTACCGATCCGCAAGACTCTACTAAACTCGCTTATGAATCATAACACCTATGAACCTAGCACTCTAATATCAACTTTGTCATGACTCAACATCCCCTTAGTTTGGGTATCGTGATGGCACCTAGTCTCAGGGACTAGGTAAGCCTAACATTTATTGAAACACCAACATTATTTAGATCACCTCTAACAAATTGAAATAGAAATCTCTTTAAAATCTACAATTTCCAAAATCGATGGTACAAGTCATTAGCTCTACAGAGTTTGCTACAACTTCTAAATACAATTGTTTGGAAATAAGTACAACAATTTGAATACAAAATAGGAAGGTGACTCTGAAGCTTGCGAATGTAGCAGCAGGGTTATCTTTACTATCCTCGGCAAGAGTCTGCACAGCTACTAACGATCAATACCTGGATTTGTAGAATAAATGTACAGAAGTGTAGTATGAGTACACCAGAGCGGTTCCCAGTAAGTATCAAGACTAATCTCGGTTGAGTAGTGACAAGGAACAGTCAAGACACCTACTGGTCTAAAAAATTGAATGAGTATGAGTATAGGAACAACAATGCATGATTTCTACATGGAAACTATGCAATATGACTAACAATACAGTGATTACAATAAGAAAGGGAAAGTGACAACTATTATTCGAATACCATAATAATAACATAGAAGAGTGAGCGAAAACACAACCTAAATCCGAAACCACAGATACATCAAGGACAAATCATAACTCAGCAACTACGATAACTTTCACATTTGATTTTTAGTCAACAACCTTCACGAGTACCGAACCTCAGATAAATTACAACTCACAGGTCTCAATACCTAAATCCTAACACTTGGCATCATGTTGCCTCATCACACCTCATAACTGCAGTGACGACTCACATGCCAAATAGAGCCATTCTCACATAGAAGGCAAGTAAACAAGGGTGTGCATCTATAATCAACAATATCAGGAAAACCTCTTATCTGATAAGGGTGCTTAGTTACATGTATGCTTGTGTAAGTGTCATAACATAGTTCATAGCAACTAGTAAGCATAAGGAAAAGAACGGACAACACGTACAATATTTGCAGAACGGGGGATTCTTCCGGAATACTGTTCCGTAGTCCCAAAGTAAATTTGCAGAATATAGGGATCTCCCGGAATACCGTACCGTAGTCCCAAAGTAAATATGCACCCGCAACCAACAGAGATTACAGTTACAGCACGGTGGAAACCTCGTGCAGCACCACAATAAGTACAACATCAACAATGACAATAATACATAGTACGACAAGCAAATCAACTCAAAAACATTAAATCATAAATAAATGGTAGAACTCATTCACAAGGAGTAACCATAGTAAAGAATGTTGGGCATAAAGAGAACAGCTTAACAAGGGAAAACAAAAATATAGCAACGATCCCACAATATACAATTCAACAACAAGGAAACTAACACGAGTAAATAATTCAAAATAATCCTATGTCAGCGGAAATATAGGATAGCTTATTTCTTTTAAGGTTGGGTAATTATGAAGATTATTCAACAATTCAATTAAGGATAAGCGATGGAAAGATAATCGCAACCTCAATTAAGACTAAACAATTATAGGATGAGATAATAATTTCAGATAAAGGTAGGCAGTTATAAAAAGATAACACGATAATAGGAGAGGTACAAATCTTCAGTTAATTCAAGTAAGAGTCAAATAGACAATAAGAGTGAATCATAAAGCAATTAATCTCAATTAAGCATGTAGAGGTGAAACTAGTAAATAGGAAACTCAGTTGTATCAAGAACAAATTTGTACTTAGTGGATGTAAGGACCTAAGAACCCTAAAGGCCAACTTTCACAAATAAGTCTGAGTACGCACTCGTCACCTCGCGTACATGAACTATAATCAACATAAAAGACTCAAATCCTAAGGGGAAATCCCCAACGCAAGGTTAGGCAAGATACTTACCTCAAAGAAGACAAACAGATACTCTAAAATAAACTTCTCGGGTAAAAAAACCTCCGGACGCGCGCCTAAGTCCAAAATCACCATACGAAGTTGCTGATATCATCCAAAACTCATTCTGGAGCCGTTTACACAAAAGTCAAATTCTGGTCAAATTCTCACCGCTTAAGCTTCCAAAACTAGATTCTGTCTTCCAAATTGACTTTGAATTATCCGGTAAAGGAATTCAACTATGCATGCAAGTCAATAGACATAATATGAAGATGGTCAAGACCGTCTGTCACTGAACGGAATTTAAATTCTCAAAACGACCAGCCGGGTCGTTACAGTGGCGAGATTCCACTCATGCTCCTTTATGTAGCACACAGGGCCTTCTCTTGTTATGTTTTATAATTTGTGTCTATTCAGCTTTAGATAGTTGTTTTAGAGAGTTTTGTATATTCCACTAGATGCTCATGCACTTGTCCTAAAGGGTGTAATGACCCTACCGGTCGTTTTGTGCTCTAGCGCATTTTCAGTGGTTTGAGGCCTTGAGTGGCTTTGCTTTATGTATTATGACTTGTACGTGTGCTCGAAATTGATTTTAGGGAAGTTCAGAGTTGTTTCGGAAGGAAAATACTCAATTCGAAAGCTTAAGTTGGGAGAGTTGAACAAGGTTTGACTTTTAAGTAAATGACCTCGAAAATGGGACTTGAATGTTCCAATTGATTTGTATGATGATTTCAGACTATGGTATGTGTTTGGGTTGAGTATCGGGTGGCCCGGGAGCATTTCAGCATTTATTGGGGAAAGTTAACATTTTGAAGGTTTTAGAATTTCCTAAGTTTGATTGAAGTAATATTGGTGTTATCGATGTCCGTTTGGAGTTCTTGCCTTGAAATAGGTTCGTATCGTGATTTGTGACTTGTGCATAAAGTTTAGTGTCATTTTAGGATGCTTAAGTATGAATCGGATGAATTCGGCGAAGTTTAAAAGTTTAAATAAAGGCTTCGATCATCGATTCGTAATTTTGATATTGTTTGACGTGATTTGAGGCTTCGACTAAGGTCACATCATGTTTTGGGATGCGTTGATATATTTGGATAGGGTCCCGGGGTCCTTGGGTTTGAAACGGATTAAAAACGGATCGAAAATTGAAATTAAGGAAATGCTGATTTTGGCCAATTGTTGGTGCGACCGCACTTGTGGAAATTTGGGCGTAGGTGTGGAGCAGCTGAAGTGGACTACCCAATGCAGAAGTGGGAGAGGGGTGCGTGGAGAAGGTTTGAAAATGCGACGTTTGGACCACACCTGCGATGGAGCAGATGCGGCTTCTTGGAGCGCAGAAGCAAGGGAGCTTGTCGCACCCGCGATGTCGCAGAAGTGGGGAAGTTTCCACAGATGTGAAGGGGCAAGCTCCAGTGCTTCTCCACAGAAGTGGAGTTTTGGTCGCATAAGCGACAACGGCTACTGCAGGTGCGAAAATATAGCTGGGCAGAATTGTTTTAAGAATGGGATTTGGCTCTTCCTCTTTCATTTTTCACTTGGTTGGCCAAATTTGGGGAGCTATTTTGAGGGGATTTTCATCAAGAAACACGAGGTAAGTTATTCCCACTTATTACAAGTTAAATACTTGTATTATATATAGATTTTAACTAGGAGGGAAATCTAAGGTAAAAATCAAGTATTGAAAATTTTGGACTTTTACCACAATTTTGGAACTGGAATTAGGAATAAATTATATATTTGTGTTCGTAATATTATGGGAAATGTTTATCCTCAAAAAATTTGGAATCCGGGCATGTGGGCCCGATGGTTGACTTTATTGACTTTTTGAGCGGAGTTGAAAATTGTTATAAATGAATTAATTATGATGTTAAAATATATATTTCATTGGTTTTCATGATTGTTTGACTAGTTTGGATTGATGATCATTGGTTTGAGGTGTTAGAGAGGCATTGGAGCCGGTTATGGAACTTCAAAGCGAGGAAAGTCTCTTGCCTAATCCTGTGAGGGGGAATTTACCCTGTAGGTGTTATTCTTGTTATTTGCTTCATGTTGTGGGAGCTGCACACGTATGAGGTGACGAGTGTCTGTGCGTATGCTAGAATTTCTGGTTATGTCCGGGGAGGCTTAAGTTCACGCCATGCTTTAATATTACTAGTTGAGTTATTCCTTCCTGATTGATTCATTTATTTTGCGTTACGACTTGAGACTATGCATGCGTAGAGCGATAGACTCTCTACTGTAGAGATTTGATGAGCTACTTGATTAGCCGCAGAATAATTGTGCTTCCCTTACGAATTTCTCCCGCATTGTGCGTTTTATCGAAAATCTTCCTTAAGTTTCATAATTCATACGTATATTAATGAGTGTTAAAGCTTCTTACTCTTATGGGATCGGGTCATTCGCCTCGGCCATGCCACATTCTTATGGGATTGGGTCGTTCGTCTCGGTGGTATCAAGTACCACATTCTTATGAGATCGGGTCGTTCGCCTCGGCAGTATTATATTCCTATGGTATCGGGTTGTTCGCCTCGGCAATATCATATTCTAATAGGATCGGGTTGTTTGACTCGGCATCATCATGTAACACATTCTTATGTGATCGGGCCGTTCACCTCGGCCTTTCTATAAAATACTCTAATGGGATCGGGTTATTCACCTTGGCAGAATCGAGCGTAACATTTGACAAGAAGCCCGTGTATCTGTGAGTTTTCCTGATTTGAGTTGTGAGGACCTATCTGGTAGGGACCATTTTATATATATACTCTGGTTGAGGAGGTAACTGATAATTGAGAGCTTGAGTTTACTGTTTAGAGGAGGATTATACCATGTACCTATATTTATTTATATTGTTTACTTACCCTGCCTCATATTTGTTTACTTTATACTGTATTTGATTTATTGGACCACTAGTAAGTGCCGATGTCGATCACTCATTACTACTTCTACGGGGTTAGGCTAGATACATACTGGGTACACGTTGATTTATGTACTCATGCTACACTTGCTACACTTATTGTGCATGTATACATATATGTCTGGTGATCTTTGGGGCGCAAGGGCGCAGCTATTGCGGGGACTTTACGGTGAGCTGCATTCTTTGTTACGATCCGCAGTGTACAAAGTCTTCGTAAGAGTTATTTACATTCTCCTATCTAACTTGTATTCCAGACATATATTGTATATTATTATATTTCCTGGTAGATGCTAATGCAGTTATAACACCGGATTTTGGGGGTTCCTACCGAATGTTCATTATTGTTGTTCACGTAATTATTGTCATTTCACCTTGTAATTTACATTTTATACGGAAATTGGAAAATAAAACCACGGGTTTTTCTACGAGTACCAGATTTTACTCTACTTATTTAAAGGGATTTATGATTTCAAAAATAATAAAATGAGTAACTAAGTTGATTAACCATTGTTGGTTTGCCTGACGACGGCTTTAGGCGCCATTACAGCCTATATTGGATTTTGTGTCTTGACACCATGTTTTGGAAAATTCTAGTAGATACTCATGGTTTTTGAGTATTAAATTCACTATTTCACTCTATGTTTAGTTTATGCTTTACATTACTATGATCACTTACCATTTGTTCCTTTATTAAATAATAATCAATGACTTTGAAAATATTAAATGAGTAATTAAATGGATAGTTCACTTTTGGCTTGCCTAGCGGTGACATTGAGCGCCATCACGACCTATAGTGAAATTTGAGTCGTGACAGCTTGGTATCAGACCACTAGGTTCAAATAGGTCTCACAAGTCATAAGCAGGCCTAATACAATCTTGCGGATCGGTGCGGAGACGTCCGTACTTATCTTCGAGAGGCTATAGGGTGTTAGGAAACTTCTCTTTCTTCATCTCGTATCGTGCGATTGATGTTATGCTAAGTATCTTTCTCATATTCTCTCATAGATAATGAGAACGGTGTGGTAGATTTACCTAGCGATGGAGGAGCTGCTCCCCCTTGTTCTTGTCGCGTCCTGAAATTCTCACCTTTGGGACCGTGATGGAACCTAACATTTCACTTGCTAGGCAAGCCAACGTTAGAGGATCTTTAAGACAATTTTAATCAATTTCAACAAATAGAGTCAATTAAGGCAAAATAAAGCTAAAATTGAATGCAAAATAACATAAGAACCAATAATATCAAGTATAACACGGATCTGGAGTCACAACACACGAGCTTCTAGAATTTCTACAAACAGAGTCTGAAATAAGTACAACTGTGTCGAATGAAAAGAATAGTAAATACGTGAAATGGAAGGCACTTCAAGGTCTGCGGACGCCAGCAGATCTACCTCGAGTCTCCAATGAGCAAATCCAAGCCGCTACACCTCACGAACATCTGGGGCTAGTACCAAAGTCTGCACAAGCAGTGTAGAGTGTAATATTGGTACAACCGACCCCATATACTCCGTAAGTTTCGAGCCTAAACTCGACGAAGGAATGACGAGGCTATGACAATACACCCACATAAATAACTTGTGCAGATAACAATATACGTACAAGATAACAACAAACAAAGGCTAAACATGTATTATTGGGAGGGGACATGCAATAGGGGTACAAGATACGATAAATACAGCAGGAAATGATAACCAGAACAGTCAATATGCCTTTAACCAGTAAAATAAATAAACACAATGAATAAAACTGCACAGCATCACCCTTCATGCTTTTACTCTCACTTTCATCATAAATCAATAGACACGACACAACATCACCCTTCGTGCATTAACTCTCAATATGGCACGACATCACCCTTCGTACATTAACTCTCACAATATGGCACGGTATCACTCTTTATGCATTAACACTCAAATACGGCACGACATCACCCTTCGTGCATTAACACTCTCCCTTACCATAAAACAATGAACATATAAGAACATGGAGATAGAATAAACAAGAACAAGCCTTAAGTCAACAAGGGTTGCACAATACCAACCTCAACTTTAGAAACGATACTCAATTATCACCGAAATCCCATAAACGCGGAAAGAACGATCAATTTAATAAGTCACTAGTCTAAGCATGGATAACATGATCAAAGCAAGAAATAAATTACAAGGAACAAATCCCACCCACGTTCTTTAACCCAACAACAACGCATAAGTACTCGTCACCTCACAAATACGTTGAACCCAACATCTAAACATGTAGCAAATAGGAAAACAAGGTCCCCCCAGTCAAGGTTAACCACGGTACTTACCTCGTCCAAAGATCAACTCAATGCTCAGCCACAAATTTGCCTTTCAAATAATCCTCCGAACCAACAAAATCTAGAAAACTACCAACCAAACGATTCAAATTAAGCCTTAGTAACTACCTACAATTGCAAAAGATTCAATTTAGGTCATTATTGAAAAAGTCAACTCTCGGGTCCGCTTGGTCCAAACCCAAAATTCAGACCAAAACCTGATTTCCCATTCACCCCGAGCCCGATAATGTAATTTATTTTGAAATCCGATCTCAATATGAGGTCTAAATCCCAATTTTACAAAAATCCCTAATTCTGCCCCAACCCCTAATTTCCACCATGAAACACTAGATTTTAGGTTGAAATATTATGAAATGTAATGAAATATTGAAAGAAAAGAGGTTAGAATCACTTACTAATGAATTGGGGAAGAAGGCTCTTGGGAAAATCGCATCAAGGGTATTTCTTGTTTTAAAAATTTGAAGAATGAGAGAAAATCCCGTTTTCTAGCTATTTGCTAAGTCGTAAATGTCACATTTGCGACTTGGGGTTTGCCAATGCGAACACCGCAAATGCGAAGAAATAGTCACAATTAAAAAGTCTTCCCATTTATGCTGTCATCGCAATTGTGATGAATAGTTCGCAATTGCGAACAGTGGACCCTCCGCAATGCGACCAAAATGATCTCAAATGCGAAGAAGCTCTCCCCAGGTGTACTTTGCAAATGCGATCACTGGGTTCGCAAATGCGAACCTAGAAGGCTTGGCAACTTTTTGCAAATGCAAACTCAGGCCTCGCAATTGCGAGATCTGAGGCATGCACCAGAAATAGCTGCACCGTCTATTTTTCCTAAGTTCAAACCACTCCGTAGTCTATCCGAAACTCACCAGAGCCCTTGGGGCTCCAAACCAAATATGCACACAAGTCCAAAACATCATACGAACTTTCTCGCAAAATCAAATTGGCAAAATAACACCTTAAACTACGAACCGGACACCAAACCAAATGAAATTTTCAAGAAAACTCATGAACCACTATTTAATCAATCCGACATTTGAATCACGCCAATCCAACTCCGTTTCTCACCAAATATGACAGACAAGTCATAAATATAGTAATGGAGCTATACTAGATTTCGGAACCAAAATACGGATCCGATATTAATAAAGTTAAACATGGGTCAAACTTTTAGATTAATCAAGCCTTTAACTTCAATTTTTCAACAAAATATGATAACTCGAGCTAGGGATCTCCAAATTCGATTTCGAGCATATGCTCAAGTCCCAAATCATGATACGGACCCACCGGGACCGTCAAAATATGGATCCGGATCCGTTTGCTCAAAACGTCGACCGAAGTCAACTCAAATTGAGGTTTAAGGCAAAATTTCATTTTATCAATTTTTAACATATAAGTCTTCCGGAGAAACATCCAGACTGTACATGCAAATCGAGGAAGGCTAAAATGAGATATTTGAGGCTTCAAAACACATAATTAGGTTCTAAAACTCTAGATGACGTATCGGGTCATCACATTCTCTATCTCTAAAACAATCGTTCGTCCTCGAACGGACATAGAAAAGTACCTGGACTGGTGAAAAGGTGTGGATAACTACTTCGTATGTCTGGCTTGGACTATCAAGTAGCTACTTTGATGGGCTGACCCCTCCACTACACTCGAACTGAAGGATAACTCTTAGATCTCAACTGACAAACCTGTAAGGCTAGAACATCCACTCCTCGCAAGTCAATTCCTTGTCCAGTTGGACTGAAGTGAAATCTAACACATGGGACGGATTGTCGTGATACTTCTGAAGCATGGAAGCATGGAACATCAGATGGACTGCTAACAAACTAGGTGGCAATGCGAGCTTGTAAGCTACCTCATCCACTATCGGAAGAATCTCAAAAGGTCCAATACCTTGGGCTCAACTTTCCCTTCTTTATAAACCTCATCACACCATTCCTGGATGAAACCTGGAGCAATAACCTCTCTCCGACCATGAATGCAACATCACGAACTCTACGGTTGACATAACTCTTCTGCTTGGACTGAGTTGTGCTAAGTCGGACCCGAATAATCTTGACCTTATCCAATGCATCCTATACCTAATCTGTACCCAACAATCGAACCTCCCCCGGCTCGAACCATCCAACTGGCGATCGACATCCTCTCCCGTATAATGCCTCAAAGGGAGCCAACTGAATGCTCGACTGGTAGCTGTTGTTGTAGGCAAACTCCGCAAGTGGAAAGAACTGATCCCAAGAACCTCCGAAGTCTATAACACAAGCGTGGAGCATATCCTCCAATATCTGAATAATGCGCTCGGACTATCAGTCTGTCTGAGGAAGAAATGATGTGCTCAACTCAACCTGCGTGCCAAACTCATGTTGTACTGCCCTCCAGAAATATGAGGTGAACTGCATACCTCGATTAAAAATGATACACGGGCACACCCTAAAGACAGACAATCTCGCGGATATAAATCTCAGCTAACCACTCTAAATAATAGGTAGTTGCCACAGGAATGAAATGCGCTGACTTAGTCAGCCTGTTCACAATGACCCAAACTATATCGAACTTTCTCTGATTCCTTGGGAGTCCAGCAATAAAATCCATAGTTATACACTCCCACTTCCACAACAAACCACGAGTTCTCTGATGCTCATACTTTACTTGCTGACAATTTAGACACCGAGCTACATATGCAACTATATCCTTCTTCATCCTCTTCCACCAATAATGTTGCCGCAAACATCTTTGCAACACATGGATGAATAGAATACCGGGAATTGTGGGCCTCGTAAAGAATCAACTCACAGAGTCCATCTACATTAGGCACACAAATACGACCCTGTATTCTAAAAACTCCATCATCTCCAATAGTAACCTGATTGGCATAACCGTGCCACGTTGTGTCCTTAAGGACAAGAAAATGAAGGTCATCATACCGCTGCTCCCTAATGCGTTCAAACAAAGAAGACCGAGCGGCTGTGCAAGCTAGAACTCGACTGGGCTCTAAAACGTCCAACCTCACGAACTGATTGGTCCAAGCCTGAACATCTGAAGCAAGCGGTCTCTCACTGACTAGAATATCGCAAGGCTGCCCATACTTGCTAGCTTTCTACTCAAGGCATCGGTCACCACATTGGTCTTCCCCGGATGATACAAGATGGTGATATTGTAGTCTTTCAACAGCTCCAACTACATCCTTTGCCTCAAATTGAGATCCTTTTATTTGAACAAGTACTACAAGCTCCGATGATCCATGAATACCTCGCATGACACACCGTAAAGATAGTGCCTCCAAATCTTCAGCATATGAACAATGGCTGCCAACTCTAAAGATAGTGTGTATTCTAAGTATTTAATATGGGGGTGGTTGTTTGAGTTCATCTTATTTTTCATAGGATCTTTTTTATGTAGTTGTGGAATTAAATGCTTTTTCATGATTATCTGTAGCTAGCGAAATTAACCTTGAAATTTCTTTTATATTTTCAAGTGTGTATTCTAAGTATTTAATATCTTTAGTTTTTTGATATTCTTCTATATTTTTTTCTAATATTATTTTTGACATATTTATATGTTTTAGAATTTCTAACCAGTACTTAAAATATTTGTAACTATCAATTTATATCCTTGTATTTGTCTAATTTTTAGTATTTTATTTGGTATCGGATAATTATATGTTTTTGTTTTTGCATTTAAGTTTCTATAATCTATAACCATACGGCTTTTTCCTCTTTTTTGTTCACTATGCTTATTTACTATAAATGCTGGGCTAGTATGTTTACTATTACTTTCTTGTATGTAGTTATTATCTAATAATTCTTTTATATGCATTTTAAATTCTGTTAAATCATTAAAATTGTATTTTAAAGGTTTTTGTGTTATTATGCTATTTTCATCTATTAGTTCAATCTTTATTTTTGTTTGATGTTTTTCCCATCCTTGGAGTGGATTATCATTATATAGTAATTCTAGTTTATCTTGTAGTGGTTTTATCTTATTTATGGAGAAAATGATTATCTCTATATTATGGTTACTTTGTATTACATTTTCTAATTTTTGGGTAATCTTTTCACTTCCTTTAATCCAGGGTGTTGTTTTTCTTACTTTATTATTTACTCTTTTTGCTCCTAATTTTTGTTTACACGGGGTAGTAAACCACCAATGTGTTTTTGTTATAATATGTGGGTATAATTTATCTAAAAATGGCATTCCTAATAATATATCTTTATTTGTGAATTCGTAACTATATATTTCTTCTATGGTTAATATTTTATCCCATATTTGTATTTTTATATTTCTTGCTTTATATGTTATCATACTTCCTTCATTATTAAATCCTGTTACTACTATGGGGTTTTTTAGCTTTTCCCATTTACTTTCTGGTAAACAATTATGTCTACACATATTAGCTTCTGCTCCTGTATCCACCATAGGTGTATAATATCTATTATAATATCCTTCTACTATTATTTTGGAAAGTATGTATATCTTTGGCATTATATCAAAGTTCTTTTTATTATTATTTTCTTATTTTCATAACTTATTGTTAATTGCCTATCTTCTAATTTATATGGTTTGACTTTTTCTAACCATTTTATCCCTAGTGTAATATTTTTATCTCCTTGATATATTTTAAAATTTATTAATATTGGTATTCCTCCAATAATTAATTCCTTTTCAGTTGTTTCTTCGTTTTTTCTTAACGCTTTTGGTAGTTCTGAATTTTGTTGTTCTATTGTTACTATCTCTTGTTCTGGTATTAGTTCTCTTATAACATAATTCTCTTCCTGCCCTGTATTTATTAGTATTAAATATTTTCTTTGGTCCATTATTCCTGTTATATAATAATGATGTGGGTTTATTTCTTCTATTTTTTGTTCTATTAATTTTTGTGGAGTGGTATAATTTATTCTTTTTGATGTACTTCTTGATGATGTTTCTGGCATTTCATTATTTATTCGTTTTGATGTGCTTAATCTTTCTTTTACTATTTCTAAATCTTCATCCATGTCTATTTCTGTATAACTGTAATCATTGTTGTCTATAACTGATACTATTCTTTCGAATGGATTTTCTATTTTTATTTTATTTATTTTATTTTTAGCTGTTATCTTATGTTTTGTTGTTAAGACATATAGATTTTTACATCTTGTTGTGAATATTTTACTTCCTGGTGCTAATTCTATTCCAGACATTTTCCAGTATAATACTAATGATTTATCTATATTTTTATCATCTACTGCTACTGAATAGTTAGCACTTACTATAAATTTAAATTTTTGGTATATTAAGTTACCTCTTACAGCACTTATTATACTCTTTTCTATAGGTTGTACAATCCTATCATCTGCCAAGTATATTTCTATAGGGGTATCTATTCCTTCCCTAAAACATGCTTTTATTAGGATCTCCGTTCCTCCTAAGTGTACATATTTTATTGGATTTTTTGCTTTTATATCTTGTATTTCTTTATTTAGTAGTCTTTTATTTAAAATTGGTATTTGTGCTTTACCTTTGATGTATTTACAATCTATTATATGTTCTCTTTGGCTTACTATATAGTATTCTTCTTTTTGTCTTTTAAACCAATTCTTTATTGTTGGTACTTCTAATATTTTGTCTATACTTAGATCCAATTCTTTTCCTTTTATTTGTTCAAATATATTAGCGTCAAATATTATTTTTTGTTCTGAAGATTGTTCATCTTGGCGTTCTTCTTGTTGTATAATTTGTATATCTTTTTCAGTCATAATTTTCTTCATCTGACTCTTCTATGTCCTTGTTTATTTTATTTTCAGAGAACTCGTTTTCTGATATCTCATATATGCTGTCTTCACTGCTTAATTCATAATCTACATATTCTACTTGTGTATATTTATCATTATCTATCAATATTTCGGTAATTTGTTTCTTCTTTGGGTTTTTTGGTAATTTACAATCTTTGGCTAAGTGTCCTAGCTTTCCACAATTATAGCAAGTACATTCTGTTAGTTTTTTCTTTTTCCTATATGGTTTTTTATGTTTATAATTTTTTACATAATATCTTCTTCTTGGTTTCCTATATTTATACTTTGAATATTTTGATTTAAATTTCTTTTTCTTTCCTTCTTTTAGTAATATTTATCTGTGCAGCCAAATTGGGGTGCTATTCTACTTTTGCAACATGCCAAATTTTTTACTAATATTTTTTTCATTTTCATGTTTTCTTTATATTTTTCACATAATTCTATAAACCAGTTTTGTAGAAATTTTATCCTTACTCCTAATGTATCTGCTAGTCCTGCTTCGTTCCAACTTTTTATTATTTTTGAGCTAAAGGGTTCTAGTAATTTTGTAAAATATAATTTTCTTATCTCTTTACTTTCATCTGGACTATATGTTCCTTTATAATAATAGTCTCTAAATGCACAAGTATATTCATCTATATAACACATATTACATATTGCTAATTTTGTCATTAAATTTCTATTTGTAATTTTTTCTTTATTTTGTTCTTCTACTTCTGTTGTCATACTACTAAATTCATTTCTTATTGCTATTTCATATTTATTTAATATATCTGTAACTGTTGTTGTAGTTGTACCGTCAAGTTTTTTATTACTCCTTAATGTGTCTAAGCTTTCACTTGATAAATTTTGTAACCATAATTTTACAGTTCCTATTAATGTTCTTTCTATATATCCTGGTGTTTCCGTTATTGTTATTTTATTATCTATTAGTTGTTTTGAGATATATCCCATCCATAATTGTATTGTTTTATTTATATCTGCTACACAATCTAGATCTAAAAAATTATATTGTTCAGTTATCTGTCTTGGTGCCCATTTCTTATTTAACCTTTTATCCCACAATGTTTTGTTTCTGTCATATGCATCATAACTTACTCTGTAATAGGTTGGGTTTAATTGTTTTGGATTTTTTATTCCTGATATGCTTGGTTTATCTTCGTTCATATCTCCTGTATTTATTTCTGGGTTTATTTTTATCTTTTCTGTTTTTTCTATAAGTTCTGTGTATGTTTCACTTGTTTCTGAATAGTTTTCTCCTAGTTCTGTGTCTTTATCACTTTGGTCATTTATTTCGTTTATACTTATTTTTGATGGACTCTCATGTACTTCTTCTAACTGTAATTTGAATCTTTCTATCTCATTTGTTAGTTTTAGTTCTTCTTCTTCTTCTTTACGTTTTTCCTTTTCTTTTAGTTTATTTGCATACATCTGTTTTAGCATCTCTAATTCTTTTTCTAATTCTGTTATTTTAGTGTTTTTTACTTCCTCTATCTGTTGTATTTTTTCTTTAGCTTGCTGTTGTATTTCTTTAATCTCTCGTTTTCTATCTATTTCTTCGTTTTCTTTTGTTATTCTAACCATGGCGGTTAAACTATCCTCTAGTTTTACAGTTTCTTTTTCTAACATTAAGTTTAGGTTATTTCCTATTTTTTATATCTTCTTCCTAAGTTAGAAAATATTATTGTTATTTTTAATCCTTCTGGATTCTCATATGTTTTCTCTTCTAATGCGAATTCTTCTTTATTCATCTTTTATCCTTTAGATAACAAATATATTTATATTCTGTTTTAGATATTATATCGATTAATTTGGACAGCCTGGCTTTGTTTATTTTTGTGATACTTAAGTATTCATATTCTATATATAGTTTCTTTAGTTTCTTCCTAATTTTCTGCGATTTCTAGTTATTTTGATTGTTTCACTGTTTTGCGGGTTTGTGCTATTAATGTCAGTGTTATTTTTCATGATTTGATTTTAATATAAATGTTTATTTTTCATAGCTCTGATACCAATTTGGGGGTGGTTGTTTGAGTTCATCTTATTTTTCATAGGATCTTTTTTATGTAGTTGTGGAATTAAATGCTTTTTCATGATTATCTGTAGCTAGCGAAATTAACCTTGAAATTTCTTTTATATTTTCAAGTGTGTATTCTAAGTATTTAATATCTTTAGTTTTTTGATATTCTTCTATATTTTTTCTAATATTATTTTTGACATATTTATATGTTTTAGAATTTCTAACCAGTACTTAAAATATTTGTAACTATCAATTTTTGATTTGTTCATATTAATACTGAGATGTATACCTGTTGATACATATATCCATGGTTTCTATATTTCTCAGTGTTATTTCTTTTCTGTGTTGATAACTTTCAAGTTTATCTTCATAAAATTTAATTTCATTTTCTATAGTTAATAAAGCTTTATTACGTAATTTATTATATCTAATAATATCTTTGCAGGTTTTAATATTGTATTTAACACAATCTATTTTTCTATTTATGTTACTGAGGTTTTTAAGAAGTTTCCATTTCTGGGTATTATAGAATCTTATATAATGAAAAGTGTTATGTTTCATTTATAAAAAGATTTTATTAACTTGATATGTGATCATTAGTCTGAATATAAATCTAGTTCATATAGATCTAATATATTTATTTCATGTGATACAATTAGTTCTGTAAATGCTTGTTCCATTACATATATTATTTCAAAAGTAACTAAAATATCGTAAATTTTTCTTTTAACATCGTTATTAAGTCTCTTAAAGATATATAACATAAGTATTTTGTAGTCAATATTTTCTTCTAATAAATACGTGTGGTTGTTCATTTAGATTTATTATTTATCCTTATCATGTGTTTACTAAACATATTCCCTCTAACCTCTTTGTTTATCATAGAGTTTATCATATTTTAATAAGTTATACTGAACAATCTTTTCTGGTCACTACCATGTTTTTCATGCTTCAATCATTTACCCTAACAGCGCCTCAACTCTGGGTACTCCCCTAAACGGCTTCCTTGCCTACTGGTTTCCACTTTAGGATGGCATAGTCTGGGCTTAACTACTCTCAGCATTATTAGACAGGCAAACTTTCTCAAGATGTTCTTTATAACAGTACTATAACATGATAAACAATTATGATATTTAAGAGATTATAAGGAATATAAGAGTTTAGTTAAACATCATTATAAATAAACTTACCTGGTTTGTAACTCGTTTGAATGCTCCATAGCTGTTTTAGATACTTGTAAATAACTCAGATATTTCTTACAAGAGAGAATATTAGAGAGAGAAGGTAAGGGTGAGGATGTCTGAGGATGTCCTCCTTCCTCAGATTTACATTCTATATAAAGAAAATTAAAACGACTCTTACTGTTTACAAATGACTCCTACTATTCATGAACGACCTTTACTGTTCATGATTATGACATATACTATTTACTTTATGACTCTTACTATTCATGAACGACCTTTACTGTTCATGATTATGACATATACTATTTACTTTATGACTCTTACTATTCATGAACGACCTTTACTGTTCATGATTATGACATATACTATTTACTTTATATTATATGTTTCCAGTAGTTGTCTTCTTCTTTTGTCTTCTTTGTTGATACCTTCATTCTAGTTGGACTTCTGGTACATAGTTATCATCTCCGTTGCACTTTGAACATATGTGGTCTGGATATTTGTGTCCTACTAGTTTGCAGTATCTTGTTAATAACTCGTTTGAAATAAATTCTTTTTTCAATGCTCTGGTAGTTGGTTGCATTTCTGGCTTTAATAATGATAAAATCCATTTCTGGACTTCATCCATATCTCCTTGGCGTAGTTCCTTTGAATTGGCATATATCATCAACTGGTCTCTGGAATAGTAGCTCCAGATAGCATTTCCTTGTAGATAATTGTTAGCTAGTTCTTGAATAATAGTTGTTATACCAATTATTCTTTTATTAGCATAGAAACTTGGTATCTCCATTTTCTGTATCTCCGGTTGTTTCTCTATCTCTTCTGGTATTATCATATCTCGTGTTAGTCCTATCTTTATCACCTGTATTATGGGTTTTATTTCATCATATAGTATTTCCGCTGGTGCTGTGTAGAATTTGATGAAGAATAGGTTGCCTTTTGTAATTCTCTTGAAGGTGACAAATGCTTTGTATAGCTCTGGTATTCCAATTATTTCTTCTCCGTCATGGGTATATACTGTGCTAAGTAGTCCGTAGTTGTAACATGTTTTTACTAGGTTTGCTTTTGTTTTTGGCTGGGCTATAAGCCTATTATATCCCTGTAGTTTTTGGGTTACATAATCTTGTGTTGGATCTGTAGTAGTTGTTGATCTAGGGTTTAGGTTCAGAAATGTCTGGATTTTATATATATTCTCAATATATGTTTGAGTAATATGGTTATATACCTTTTTGTTGTGGTGTAGGCTATTAGCATAGGTTGAAGTTTGTGGGGCTATAACCATTGCTTCTCTTGGCTTTTTTGATGTAAATGGCTTATCAAATACGGTATTTAGGTTTACATTGATATGTGGCTTTTTGCTAACTTGTTTGCTTGTACCTGCAGCTGTATATAAAGCAACTGTGTTATGGGTTTTTTTGGAGTTTCCCAACGTCTCCTTCTACCTCTGGAAGTTTAGAGTCTTCCGATTGACTTAGCTCCGCATTTTTATAGTCATGCTGCTGACTTTCTAGCTGTTGTAATCTTTTTCCCATACTCTCCATCTGTAAGGATAGAGTAGTAAGGATTGTAAATATGTCTTTTGATTCTTGGCTTTCATCTGTTTGGGTACCTTTGTCTTGATAGGTAGTCTGCAATAACATTCTTGTCAGTCCGTATTACTTCAATTGTAAATGTAAAATTTTGTATATTTAATACAAGTCTCCTTATTTCCTTTGTAGTTACTGAATCCTGTACTTTCCGAGTTATCCACCATTTTACTTGTGTATTATCTGTTCTTACTATAAATTTGTTATAAACAATATATGGCTCAAATGCTAACAAACATTTATATAATCCAAATAGTTCTTTCCTATTTATTTCCCATTTTAATTGTGGTTCCGTGTATGATCCGGAATAATATCTACAATGGTGTTCAATTTTTTCATTATCATATTTATATTTTAGAACTCCTCCGTAGCTGTGATCACTAGAATCAGTTTCTACAATATATGTAAATTGTTTCTTTTCATCTGGAAAATATAGTTTTGGTAATTTTTTACACATATTTTTTATCTTCTGTATATGTATTTTATCTTTTTCGTCAAAATGATATTCTATGTCCTTTTTTAATTTTTTCTGTAATGGTTTTAAGTTTTCTGCTAATTTAGGAATATATTCTCTTACTTGGTTAATCAATCCTAAAAATGATTGTAACTTCTTTTTTGTATCAAGTGTTTCATTCAAGTTAATTATTTTTTGTACTACATGGGTTTGCATTTTTATTCCGTTTTTATCTATTTGTATACCTAAAAATTCTATTTGATTTTTCATTACTTCTGCTTTCTTTTTACTTAAACTTATTCCTGATATTTCTACAATGTGTATGAATTTTTCTAGTAGTTTTATATGTTCGTTCTCTGTTCTAGAATATAGCAATATATCATCTATATATATTATACAATTTTCTAATTGGTTGAAGTAATTATCCATAAAATGTTGATACCTACCTGGTGCATTTTTATATCCAAAAGGTAATACGTTTCATTCGTAAAATCCTTGTGGTACTGTGAATGCTGTTAACTTTTTAGATTCATCTTCTAGTTTTAAATGGTAAAATCCTGATTTACAGTCAAATTTACTATGTTCTGAAGATTGTTCATCTTGGTGTTCTTCTTGTTGTATAATTTGTATATCTTTTTCAGTCATAATTTTCTTCATCTGACTCTTCTATGTCCTTGTTTATTTTATTTTCAGAGAACTCGTTTTCTGATATCTCATATATGCTGTCTTCACTGCTTAATTCATAATCTACATATTCTACTTGTGTATATTTATCATTATCTATCAATATTTCGGTAATTTGTTTCTTCTTTGGGTTTTTTGGTAATTTACAATCTTTGGCTAAGTGTCCTAGCTTTCCACAATTATAGCAAGTACATTCTGTTAGTTTTTTCTTTTTCCTATATGGTTTTTTATGTTTATAATTTTTTACATAATATCTTCTTCTTGGTTTCCTATATTTATACTTTGAATATTTTGATTTAAATTTCTTTTTCTTTCCTTCTTTTTTGTAATATTTATCTGTGCAGCCAAATTGGGGTGCTATTCTACTTTTGCAACATGCCAAATTTTTTACTAATATTTTTTCCATTTTCATGTTTTCTTTATATTTTTCACATAATTCTATAAACCAGTTTTGTAGAAATTTTATCCTTACTCCTAATGTATCTGCTAGTCCTGCTTCGTTCCAACTTTTTATTATTTTTGAGCTAAAGGGTTCTGGTAATTTTGTAAAATATAATTTTCTTATCTCTTTACTTTCATCTGGACTATATGTTCCTTTATAATAATAGTCTCTAAATGCACAAGTATATTCATCTATATAACACATATTACATATTGCTAATTTTGTCATTAAATTTCTATTTGTAATTTTTTCTTTATTTTGTTCTTCTACTTCTGTTGTCATACTACTAAATTTATTTCTTATTGCTATTTCATATTTATTTAATATATCTGTAACTGTTGTTGTAGTTGTACCGTCAAGTTTTTTATTACTCCTTAATGTGTCTAAGCTTTCACTTGATAAATTTTGTAACCATAATTTTACAGTTCCTATTAATGTTCTTTCTATATATCCTGGTGTTTCCGTTATTGTTATTTTATTATCTATTAGTTGTTTTGAGATATATCCCATCCATAATTGTATTGTTTTATTTATATCTGCTACACAATCTAGATCTAAAAAATTATATTGTTCAGTTATCTGTCTTGGTGCCCATTTCTTATTTAACCTTTTATCCCATAATGTTTTGTTTCTGTCATATGCATCATAACTTACTCTGTAATAGGTTGGGTTTAATTGTTTTGGATTTTTTATTCCTGATATGCTTGGTTTATCTTCGTTCATATCTCCTGTATTTATTTCTGGGTTTATTTTTATCTTTTATGTTTTTTCTATAAGTTCTGTGTATGTTTCACTTGTTTCTGAATAGTTTTCTCCTAGTTCTGTGTCTTTATCACTTTGGTCATTTATTTCGTTTATACTTATTTTTGATGGACTCTCATGTACTTCTTCTAACTGTAATTTGAATCTTTCTATCTCATTTGTTAGTTTTAGTTCTTCTTCTTCTTCTTTACGTTTTTCCTTTTCTTTTAGTTTATTTGCATACATCTGTTTTAGCATCTCTAATTCTTTTTCTAATTCTGTTATTTTAGTGTTTTTTACTTCCTCTATCTGTTGTATTTTTTCTTTAGCTTGCTGTTGTATTTCTTTAATCTCTCGTTTTCTATCTATTTCTTCGTTTTCTTTTGTTATTCTAACCATGGCGGTTAAACTATCCTCTAGTTTTACAGTTTCTTTTTCTAACATTAAGTTTAGGTTATTTCCTATTTTTTTATATCTTCTTCCTAAGTTAGAAAATATTATTGTTATTTTTAATCCTTCTGGATTCTCATATGTTTTCTCTTCTAATGCGAATTCTTCTTTATTCATCTTTTATCCTTTAGATAACAAATATATTTATATTCTGTTTTAGATATTATATCGATTAATTTGGACAGCCTGGCTTTGTTTATTTTTGTGATACTTAAGTATTCATATTCTATATATAGTTTCTTTAGTTTCTTCCTAATTTTCTGCGATTTCTTAGTTATTTTGATTGTTTCACTGTTTTGCGGGTTTGTACTATTAATGTCAGTGTTATTTTTCATGATTTGCTTTTAATATAAATGTTTATTTTTCATAGCTCTGATACCAATTTGGGGGTGGTTGAGTTCATCTTATTTTTCATAGGATCTTTTTTATGTAGTTGTGGAATTAAATGCTTTTTCATGATTATCTGTAGCTAGCGAAATTAACCTTGAAATTTCTTTTATATTTTCAAGTGTGTATTCTAAGTATTTAATATCTTTAGTTTTTTGATATTCTTCTATATTTTTTTCTAATATTATTTTTGACATATTTATATGTTTTAGAATTTCTAACCAGTACTTAAAATATTTGTAACTATCAATTTTTGATTTGTTCATATTAATACTGAGATGTATACCTGTTGATACATATATCCATGGTTTCTATATTTCTCAGTGTTATTTCTTTTCTGTGTTGATAACTTTCAAGTTTATCTTCATAAAATTCAATTTCATTTTCTATAGTTAATAAAGCTTTATTACGTAATTTATTATATCTAATAATATCTTTGCAGGTTTTAATATTGTATTTAACACAATCTATTTTTCTATTTATGTTACTGAGGTTTTTAAGAAGTTTCCATTTCTGGGTATTATAAAATCTTATATAATGAAAAGTGTTATGTTTCATTTATAAAAAGATTTTATTAACTTGATATGTGATCATTAGTCTGAATATAAATCTAGTTCATATAGATCTAATATATCTATTTCATGTGATACAATTAGTTCTGTAAATGCTTGTTCCATTACATATATTATTTCAAAAGTAACTAAAATATCGTAAATTTTTCTTTTAACATCGTTATTAAGTCTCTTAAAGATATATAACATAAGTATTTTGTAGTCAATATTTTCTTCTAATAAATACGTGTGGTTGTTCATTTAGATTTATTATTTATCCTTATCATGTGTTTACTAAACATATTCCCTCTAACCTCTTTGTTTATCATAGAGTTTATCATATTTTAATAAGTTATACTGAACAATCTTTTCTGGTCACTACCATGTTTTTCATGCTTCAATCATTTACCCTAACAGCGCCTCAACTCTGTGTACTCCCCTAAACGGCTTCCTTGCCTACTGGTTTCCACTTTAGGATGGCATAGTCTGGGCTTAACTACTCTCAGCATTATTAGACAGGCAAACTTTCTCAAGATGTTCTTTATAACAGTACTATAACATGATAAACAATTATGATATTTAAGAGATTATAAGGAATATAAGAGTTTAGTTAAACATGATTATAAATAAACTTACCTGGTTTTGTAACTCGTTTGAATGCTCCATAGCTGTTTTAGATACTTGTAAATAACTCAGATATTTCTTACAAGAGAGAATATTAGAGAGAGAAGGTAAGGGTGAGGATGTCTGAGGATGTCCTCCTTCCTCAGATTTACATTCTATATAAAGAAAATTAAAACGACTCTTACTGTTTACAAATGACTCCTACTATTCATGAACGACCTTTACTGTTCATGATTATGACATATACTATTTACTTTATGACTCTTACTATTCATGAACGACCTTTACTGTTCATGATTATGACATATACTATTTACTTTATATTATATGTTTCCAGTAGTTGTCTTCTTCTTTTGTCTTCTTTGTTGATACCTTCATTCTAGTTGGACTTCTGGTACATAGTTATCATCTCCGTTGCACTTTGAACATATGTGGTCTGGATATTTGTGTCCTACTAGTTTGCAGTATCTTGTTAATAACTCGTTTGAAATAAATTCTTTTTTCAATGCTTTGGTAGTTGGTTGCATTTCTGGCTTTAATAATGATAAAATCCATTTCTGGACTTCATCCATATCTCCTTGGCGTAGTTCCTTTGAATTGGCATATATCATCAACTGGTCTCTGGAATAGTAGCTCCAGATAGCATTTCCTTGTAGATAATTGTTAGCTAGTTCTTGAATAATAGTTGCTATACCAATTATTCTTTTATTAGCATAGAAACTTGGTATCTCCATTTTCTGTATCTCGGGTTGTTTCTCTATCTCTTCTGGTATTATCATATCTCGTGTTAGTCCTATCTTTATCACCTGTATTATGGGTTTTATTTCATCATATAGTATTTCCGCTGGTGCTGTGCAGAATTTGATGAAGAATAGGTTGCCTTTTGTAATTCTCTTGAAGGTGACAAATGCTTTGTATAGCTCTGGTATTCCAATTATTTCTTCTCCGTCATGGGTATATATTGTGCTAAGTAGTCCGTAGTTGTAACATGTTTTTACTAGGTTTGCTTTTGTTTTTGGCTGGGCTATAAGCCTATTATATCCCTGTAGTTTTTGGGTTACATAATCTTGTGTTGGATCTGTAGTAGTTGTTGATCTAGGGTTTAGGTTCAGAAATGTCTGGATTTTATATATATTCTCAATATATGTTTGAGTAATATGGTTATATACCTTTTTGTTGTGGTGTAGGCTATTAGCATAGGTTGAAGTTTGTGGGGCTATAACCATTGCTTCTCTTGGATTTTTGATGTAAATGGCTTATCAAATACGGTATTTAGGTTTACATTGATATGTGGCTTTTTGCTAACTTGTTTGCTTGTACCTGCAGCTGTATATAAAGCAACTGTGTTATGGGTTTTTTGGAGTTTCCCAACGTCTCCTTCTACCTCTGGAAGTTTAGAGTCTTCCGATTGACTTAGCTCCGCATTTTTATAGTCATGCTGCTGACTTTCTAGCTGTTGTAATCTTTTTCCCATACTCTCCATCTGTAAGGATAGAGTAGTAAGGATTGTAAATATGTCTTTTGATTCTTGGCTTTCATCTGTTTGGGTACCTTTGTCTTGATAGGTAGTCTGTAATAACATTCTTGTCAGTCCGTATTACTTCAATTGTAAATGTAAAATTTTGTATATTTAATACAAGTCTCCTTATTTCCTTTGTAGTTACTGAATCCTGTACTTTTCGAGTTATCCACCATTTTACTTGTGTATTATCTGTTCTTACTATAAATAAGGAACTGTGTTATGGGTTTTTTGGAGTTTCCCAACGTCTCCTTCTACCTCTGGAAGTTTAGAGTCTTCCGATTGACTTAGCTCCGCATTTTTATAGTCATGCTGCTGACTTTCTAGCTGTTGTAATCTTTTTCCCATACTCTCCATCTGTAAGGATAGAGTAGTAAGGATTGTAAATATGTCTTTTGATTCTTGGCTTTCATCTGTTTGGGTACCTTTGTCTTGATAGGTAGTCTGCAATAACATTCTTGTCAGTCCGTATTACTTCAATTGTAAATGTAAAATTTTGTATATTTAATACAAGTCTCCTTATTTCCTTTGTAGTTACTGAATCCTGTACTTTCCGAGTTATCCACCATTTTACTTGTGTATTATCTGTTCTTACTATAAATTTGTTATAAACAATATATGGCTCAAATGCTAACAAACATTTATATAATCCAAATAGTTCTTTCCTATTTATTTCCCATTTTAATTGTGGTTCCGTGTATGATCCGGAATAATATCTACAATGGTGTTCAATTTTTTCATTATCATATTTATATTTTAGAACTCCTCCGTAGCTGTGATCACTAGAATCAGTTTCTACAATATATGTAAATTGTTTCTTTTCATCTGGAAAATATAGTTTTGGTAATTTTTTACACATATTTTTTATCTTCTGTATATGTATTTTATCTTTTTCGTCAAAATGATATTCTATGTCCTTTTTTAATTTTTTCTGTAATGGTTTTAAGTTTTCTGCTAATTTAGGAATATATTCTCTTACTTGGTTAACCAATCCTAAAAATGATTGTAACTTCTTTTTTGTATCAAGTATTTCATTCAAGTTAATTATTTTTTGTACTACATGGGTTTGCATTTTTATTCCGTTTTTATCTATTTGTATACCTAAAAATTCTATTTGATTTTTCATTACTTCTGCTTTCTTTTTACTTAAACTTATTCCTGATATTTCTACAATGTGTATGAATTTTTCTAGTAGTTTTATATGTTCGTTCTCTGTTCTAGAATATAGCAATATATCATCTATATATATTATACAATTTTCTAATTGGTTGAAGTAATTATCCATAAAATGTTGATACCTACCTGGTGCATTTTTATATCCAAAAGGTAATACGTTCCATTCGTAAAATCCTTGTGGTACTGTGAATGCTGTTAACTTTTTAGATTCATCTTCTAGTTTTAAATGGTAAAATCCTGATTTACAGTCAAATTTACTAAAATAGTTATATCCTTGTATTTGTCTAATTTTTAGTATTTTATTTGGTATCGGATAATTATATGTTTTTGTTTTTGCATTTAAGTTTCTATAATCTATAAACATACGGCTTTTTCCTCTTTTTTGTTCACTATGCTTATTTACTATAAATGCTGGGCTAGTATGTTTACTATTACTTTCTTGTATGTAGTTATTATCTAATAATTCTTTTATATGCATTTTAAATTCTGTTAAATCATTAAAATTGTATGTTAAAGGTTTTTGTGTTATTATGCTATTTTCATCTATTAGTTCAATCTTTATTTTTGTTTGATGTTTTTCCCATCCTTGGAGTGGATTATCATTATATAGTAATTCTAGTTTATCTTGTAGTGGTTTTATCTTATTTATGGAGAAAATGATTATCTCTATATTATGGTTACTTTGTATTACATTTTCTAATTTTTGGGTAATCTTTTCACTTCCTTTAATCCAGGGTGTTGTTTTTCTTACTTTATTATTTACTCTTTTTGCTCCTAATTTTTGTTTACACGGGGTAGTAAACCACCAATGTGTTTTTGTTATAATATGTGGGTATAATTTATCTAAAAATGGCATTCCTAATAATATATCTTTATTTGTGAATTCGTAACTATATATTTCTTCTATGGTTAATATTTTATCCCATATTTGTATTTTTATATTTCTTGCTTTATATGTTATCATACTTCCTTCATTATTAAATCCTGTTACTACTATGGGGGTTTTTAGCTTTTCCCATTTACTTTCTGGTAAACAATATTGTCTACACATATTAGCTTCTGCTCCTGTATCCACCATAGGTGTATAATATCTATTATAATATCCTTCTACTATTATTTTGGAAAGTATGTATATCTTTGGCATTATATCAAAGTTCTTTTTATTATTATTTTCTTATTTTCATAACTTATTGTTAATTGCCTATCTTCTAATTTATATGGTTTGACTTTTTCTAACCATTTTATCCCTAGTGTAATATTTTTATCTCCTTGATATATTTTAAAATTTATTAATATTGGTATTCCTCCAATAATTAATTCCTTTTCAGTTGTTTCTTCGTTTTTTCTTAACGCTTTTGGTAGTTCTGAATTTTGTTGTTCTATTGTTACTATCTCTTGTTCTGGTATTTTCTTTTTCTAACCGTATCTCGTGCAGTCTTGGACCAACCTGGCTAAAATGCGGTGGGTGGCCAACAATCATGGTAAAGTCCTTTTTGCCATCCATATCTTATTTTTATGCTTAACCCCCTAATCCTTTATGCTGATAACTTTGGCTTTGCGCAGGCCTTAGCGATGGAGTGCAAATGCGACCGCCTCCTAATGGTGAGGTGGAGACTTCGGAGCCTATTAAGGGCAAGAATAGGAAGAATAAAGAAGCTGCTAATTCTCATGCAGCCAAGAAACCTAAATCACATCGGCCTCGAGCTACCGCCAGGACCTCGGCTTCAGCTTCTGAAGCAAGTCTCAGTACCGGGGATAAAGATGATGATGAGGACGAGTACCGTTTGGTACCAAGAATGATGTCGGGTGCGGATGTTCCATAACGTGTCCCGACTGATGAATCGGGAACGACCAATTCAGACTGATCCCGTGTGATGGAGACCCTCAAGGAGGGTGCGATCGTTGCCCTCGAGCCCCTGACCAGATGTAGTGTAGTTCCCGCTGGGGTGAGCATTACTGCTAGTTCCAAAGTGTCTGGGCCCGAAGCTTTTCGGGGGATGGATTTACCCTTTGATGACATCGAAGCCCCGGGTGGCCTTTATTTGAGCCCTCAGTTCTCGTCCAGGGAGTTAAGGGACGCTCAGGACCCGAATGCTACCAATGTAGGGGGTTCTCTCAAGGGAGGAGGTTCGTTTGGAAACTTCCTTTATGATGTTGATGATGCCATCCAGGACATCGATCTCGATGCTCCCAGCACTATCGAGGAAGCGGAGAAGTTCCAGTGTCAGGTGATAGCTGTACATGTATACTTTTGTAGTCTCAAGCATTTTTCCTCGTTTTTCTGACTCTTCTGTTTTGGATGTAGTCTAAGGAGATTTATGATCACGCCCTCTCTAGGCTCCGAGAGAAGCTTACATTCCATGGAAAGGAGCTCTAGAAACTCGCCTCGGGACTGTAGGAGTTGGAGGCCTCCTCTGCCCGAAAAGAGAAGGAGCTAAGCGAGCTTCGAGCGAATTTGGAGGGGGTGCTCCAAGAAAGGGCTAGCCTTGCTGAGCAGGTAACTCATTACTCGTAAATCCGTTAATCGTTCCCATAATTCAATGTTTACTAACTTATTTTTTCTTTTGTAGATCGGGCAGAAGAATGTGGAGAACCTTGAGCTAAGGAAGCGAAACGAGGTAGTGACCTCGGAGTTGGAATCGACCCAGGATCTTCTCTAAAATGCTCGAAAAGAGATTGCCATGCAATCTGCAGCCAAGTCCGAGGTCGAAGAAAAAGTTTCTACTTATCTAAAGGATGCTGCCAGTGCGAATCAAATAGCTCAAAATATATCGGTGGAGGCTAAGGAAAAACTGATTCGGACTGTCGCTCACGCCAGTGCAAGGTCGAGGAGGCAAGCCTTAGATGAAGCCAATGCTAAAGGTGTCGATCTCTCAGCTGAGATCGTGAAGGCCCGAGAGTCGGAGGAAGAACTGGCACTTTTAGTCGCATTGGACGAAGGTCCCAGAGATGGTTCGGAGGGCAGTGGCAATGAAGAGTAGGCCTGCTTCACCTTTGCTACACTTCTTGCAAAGACGCCCCTTGTAAATATATATTTTGGCAATGCAATAGGATTTTTTCCACTTCAAGTCTTTCCATTCTTTATATTCCAGCGTTCATGCGGAGTTAGCCTTTGAATTTTGACGTTGGCTCTTTGGAGCCTATATTTGGAGTAATCAGGGCCCTCGAGATCGGGTGCCATCTCGAAATTAGGCCGATAGATCCTTTGGAGCCGATGCTTATGATAGTAGTGAACCTCAGGGTCTAATTACCTCTCATACTCCGCATGATAGCATCATTCATGCAGCCTGATAGTGGGGCCCCCATAGTGGTCCTGCCAGTACAATTTCCAAAAAATGGTGCTGTCATGGCTAGACATAATTGGTCTTCTAGGTAGGCGAACAGTCGTCACTTGCCTCTATATATGCATTCACTCATTTCTCAACTGGAGATTTTGGTATTCTGGTTAATCATCCCTCTCATAGAAATTTTTGTTCTTTGTGCTAGTTCTCCCGTCGTTTCAACTCAAAGCCTTTGTCAAATTTTAATCATCCCCTTCCTATTTTACCGTAGCCATGGCTGCCACATCGACATCCGCCCACCAAGGAGAGGGGAGTTCTACCCCTATTCCATGTCCGATCGGTGGTACACTGCCGGTACTCGGTTAGCGGGTCTCGAGGTGTTTTGTCTCGAGGAGAGACTTTACGTTGGAGAGACCTCCCAATGTTCATGGGCATCGGGAGCATGCATCAAGGTTCATCTCCTCAACAAAGGAGGAACATCTCGAGATGATTAGGAAAGACTACGAATGGGGAAAAAAAGGGGTATCGCAGGTACCTTCCCCGGAAGAGAGCATCATGACCTATTTCGAGGGGTTTTTGAGCGTGTATACATATCCTTTTACGTTGCGTCCCCCCGATAAGGTCGTGCTTGAATTCTGTAGGAGGTATCAGGTTACCCTGGTGCAGGCTCACCTATCCCTTTGGAAGATAGTGCTGATGATAAGGTACTTTGCAGATAAGGCCGAACTCGAATTCACCCTTAGCTATCTCGTTAGGTTGTACCGGCCTCTGCATTATCGAGGCTTGATTACTCTGCAACGTCGATCCACCCGGTCCCCTGCCGTTAACGATGAAGAGGATGAGGATCGAGAGTGGATGAGCCGGTTTGTTCGAGCATGGACGGTCGATATTATTCCTGGAGAGTTCTTTCCATTTCCCGAGAAATGGAATTTCACACGCAAGTGGTATATTTGCATTTTTGTCGCTTTGCGCATAGTAGAGACAGGATCCGTAAAGGCATCTTTCTGTTTCATTCTTTTTAGTGATTCCTTGGTTGTCGGACGAGGTCCCTGATATGGCTGAATGGTCCCGTAAGCTGGCAGCTTGTTCTACCTATGATAAGCACAAGTTTCAAGATCTATCCAAGGGGAGATGGGAGGCAAAGCATCACAGTAGGTGTTTAGTGGCTAGTTTCCTCAGTAAGGTACTTTCTTTTTAGCGCAATAACTCTGCCACCGCAGGTGTTAGAGGTTTTTCCGAGATAAGGTTGTGCCCCTTAGGGGAGGAGGAGAGATTGCTGACCTCGGGGTTGAGGATCGTTAATAAATGGAAAGAGTCTTCGAGGTGTGAGGACGCTCGTGGCGGGGCGAGTCCTTCTCTAAGGTTCAAAAGAGGTGAGTCGGCCGATCTTCCGGCTTCGGAGGCCTCTATTTTTGAAAGAACATTTCCCGTTCCGGTCGTAGGTACTTCGAGGGACAAGGGTCATCCCGCACCTTCCTCTTCTCATACCGAAGGCACTTCGGGGGAAGCTAGGCCATCGGACCTATGCTCGTCCTTTGGTGAGGCTCCGCAGCTTAGCTTTATGGTAAGCTTTGGTAGCCGGTATAGGCTTAACTTGGTTTCGCGCCCTCCCTTTCTTATTAAATTTTCTTTTGCAGGCCTTTGACAAGCTTAAGTCTGAGCTGCTTCGCCATGAGGCCAGGCTACGGAAAGCTTTGGATAGGGAGAAATCCCTTAGGCTCCTTTGTATGAGAAAGGAAAGTGAGCTGGTATACCTACGGTGTGTGGTGGATTGAAGTCGAAACTGTGAAGGCCGTCTCGAAAGACAGGTAACCTGCAATTTGTGTTGATGCGTGCTCCCCCCATCATTTTTGGAGATTAATGTTTCGATATTCTAGTTGGAGAGCAAAATGGATGAGCTGGAACGACTTTGGGGAGAAGTTGGCCGAGTCAAATGTGAGTTTAACAAGTTGAAGGCTCAGGTAGATGCCCAAGTTGCGACCAAGGAGGGTGCTTTGGTTAAGGCTTCTTGTCATGTCCCAAACCGATGGGCCGCGATAGGTGCCTAAGTCCTACCTGTCAAACACCCCTAAGCATGTGTCTAAGATATGAACCTGAGTAACATCTGCTGCATTATGAAAATAACATACGTGAAGGAAACCTTCCATCAAGGCATATGTACGTATACATGCAGAATATAGTGGGTGATCCGGTAAGGTTGCTATAGACAACTATACATCCAAAACTAAAAGCCGACAAGGCCACATACAACCAAACTAGACATACTATCCACAGACCTCTAACAAAAACATAACTGTACAAAGACGGGACTGAGCCATGTCATGCCCATATACATATATGTATACAAATGTATCGTACCAAAATCAAAAGCAGCTCCGGAACAAATGGAGCACGCCAACTCTCGTTGATAAGGGATCCTCCAACTCTCACTGATCAGTGATCCTAAGAAGGGGACCGTCAGCTTGCCTACCTGTACCTGCGGGCATGAAACGTAGGCCCCGTGAATTAGGGCGTCAGTGCGAAAAATGTACTGAGTATGTAAGGCATGAAAATTAGTACGTAAAAGACATAGACGAAACATGGAATACAAAAATACCTTTAAATCTGATTAACTCTGTAAATTCTAAAACATTTATTATATCATGCACATGCGTATAAATGTCATGCCATGCATAGGTATGGGTGCACATAATATCATCAAGCTACTGAGGGCATCCCATCATATCGTCCCAACCACTGTAGGCACATCATCAACATATACCAGCTGATCAGGTGGTGGTGCGTATATAATGTCATAACCTCTTCCCATATCACATATACATATACATACATATATACACGTATATAACATTGTTTGAATCATATTTCAGCGACTGTGGGCAACATCATCATTATATACCAGCTGATCAGGTGGTGGTGCGTATATAACGCCGTAAGCTTTTTCTCGTATCCCATATAAATATAATATACATATATACATGTATATAACGACATCTGGTCATGGGTCAATGCACATGTATAAATGGGTGAAATGCATGAAAAATACGTAATAATCTTAATATTCCTTTCGGATAAACTTTTCCAACTGCGTATTATTCTGAGATCCATGAACAGAAAATAATAATATTTTTCATGGGGAATCAAGAATATAGAAACCCCTAATAATTCTATGACTAGAGTGATTTATGGAAACTGTGTATTTGTTTGTTTCTTCAATATAATTTGGATCAAGCCAAAAGAAATAAGGGATGGCCTTAACATACCTATTTCTGCGAAATGTGAATGAAATTACACCTGAATTCCTTAACGAATTTGTTCTGCCTTGGACGATTCTGAACCAACGAACGGATTTTAAATTTTTAAGCTTACTCCAACGTTTGAAGCTTCTGTTTCCCAGTACTTGAATTCAATCCAAAATAATGAAATGAAGCTTAAAGGTTTTTAAAAGATGTTGAGGGCATATTCTTGGAATAGACTTTTCTAGGTCTTTCTAAGACTTTAATCTAAAGTGTTATGTTCTGATTATTGCTTTTAGAAAGAATGACATCTTTAAGTCATACTTTTGGCTCACCTTTAGACTTGGCAGATCATTTGGTTAATTAGCCAATTTTTGTTTATGCCTAGGTAGCAAATAAGTGACTACTTAGTCACCTCTTAACATAGTGGCTTCTTGCCACCTGGTTGGGGGATAACTATTATGTTTTTATCCGCTTATTAGTTAATTGAGTAATATCCTGTTATCCGGTAATTAATCAATTACCCACATAATTTAAAAATTATCTCAAATTACTTAAAATTCTACTTATTTTTAAAATACTTCATATATACTTTATATATATATATATACTTTATATATTATTTCAAATTGTCCATTTTTAACGAAACTCGTTTTCTTTAATCTGTGTACCCCCTTATCCTTCATAATACTTATTTATCGCTTGTATAAATAGCGTAAGTACATTAATGTCAAGATGATCTCATCCCCGAGTCTACGTCGGTTAATTGAAAACGAAATTTTAATGTACGAAAACGCGAGATGTAACATTCTTCCCCCTTAGAAACATTCGTCCTCGAATGTTCAACTCCCCGTGATCTATATAACTTTGGCAAGGTCGTCTCGGTAACAGCACCACTACTAACTCTCTCCGTAGAAGCTTAATAGCCCAACACAAGAATATATACACGTACCTTATGATTATGACATCTCAGTCGAATCCTTTTCTTGAGGAGGAAATTAGTAGGAATATCTAGACTTCGTGTCTTCCTTGGCCTCCTAAGTCACATCTTCCACATTATTGTTTCTTTAAAGTACTTTCACCGAAGCTACGTCTTTAGTTTTCGATCTCCGAATCTGTCCGTCTAATATAGCAATGGAAGTTTCTTCATACGATGGATGCTCTGTGACCTGAATGCCGTGAACTAACACAATTCTGGAAGGATCTCCAATACATTTATGGATCATAGACACATGAAAGACTGGACGTACAAGCTCTAAGTCCGAAGACAAGTTTAACTTATATGCTACCTAGCTTACTTTGCATATGATCCTCTATGTCCCATGTACTGAGGGCTAGGTTTTCCTTTCTTTATAAACCTCATGACAACTTTCATCGGTGATACCTTTTTGGAATACCCAGTCGTCCACTTGAAATTTTGAGTCTTGTATTCGATTATCTGTATAAGCCTTCTAACGGCTTTGAGCTACCAATAGCCTTTCCTATATAAGCTTAATTCTCTCGATTGCCTACTGCACCAATTCTGGTCCTATTAACGGAGTTTTCCCCAATGTCGAACCACCTTATAGGCGACTTACACTTCCATCCATAAAGAGATTCGTATGTAGCCATCTGAATACTGGAATGGTAACTATTATTATATGCGAACTCAATAAGCGACAGATGATCATCCTAGCTACCTTTGAAGTCTATTACATAAGCTCGTAACATATCCTCCAGTGTTTGAATAGTACGCTCAGCCTGTCCGTCTGTCTAGGGATGAAATGTTGTACTAAGACTTACTTGAGTCCCCAATCCTTTTTGGAAGGACCTCCAGAAGTTAGCTATAAATTGAACTCCTCTATTCGAGATAATAGATACAGGGACACCATGCAGTTATATTATTTCCTTAATATAAGTCTTGCATAATCCTCTGAGGAATATGTAGTCCTAACGGGCAAAAAATAGGCTGACTTTGTAGGCATATTAATAATCACCTATATCGAATCAAACTTATGCTGGGTACGAGGTAAACCTACGATGAAGTCCATATTGATTACTTCCCATTTCCAAGTCGGAATCTCCATAGCTTGCAATAATCCACTGGGTTTTTGATGCTCAATCTTAACCTGTTGACAGTTAGGACTCTGAGCAACAAATTCTGCTATGTCCCTTTTCATTCCGTCCCACCAATATACTTCCCTGATGTCATGATACATCTTTGTTGCTCCTGGATAGATAGAATAACAAGAATAGTGAGTTTCTCCCATAACCTGCCGATGCAGCCCTCCAACATTAGGTACATATAATCGTACTCAATATCTGAGGACCCCATCTTCTATAATTCCAAATGACGTTTTCTCCTTCTGAAGGGTGGTATCCCTATAATGAACTAACACAGGATCCTCGTACTAGCGTTCCTTTACTTCAGTTACTAAAGAGGATGTTGTCGTATCCTAAAGAGTAATTCTAACGTCACCTGAGTCCAGTAACCGAACTCCAAGACTAGCTAGCTGATGAACCTCATGGGCTATTCCCCTTTTTTCTGACTGTAAATATGATAGGCTACCCATAGATCTACGGTTGAGGGCATTGGCTACTACGTTCTCCTTCCCCTGATGGTATAAAATATCAACGTCATAGTCTTTAAGTAGCTCCAACCATCTCCTTTGAAGTAGATTCAATTCCTTTTGCTTGAAAATATACTGGAGGCTCTTATGATCCGTATAGATATCAACATGAATATTCTACAAGTAGTGCCTCCACATCTTTAGTGCATGAATCACTGCAGCTAACTCTAAATCATGGGTCCGATAATTCTTCTCATGTTTTCATAGTTATCTATAAGCTACAACCTTAGCATGCTTCATCAATACACAACCGAATCCAACGCCTGAAGTGTCACAGTAGATAACCTAACCATTGGTCCCTTCTGGGAGTGTTAGAACTGGTGCTCAAGTTAATCTGTCCTTCAATGCTTAGAAACTCCGTATGCAAGCATCGGTCCATTAAAACTTAGCTCCCTTCTGAGTTAAGTTACATGGGTATTATAATCTTTTACAATTCTTGAACTTTCCCTTTTCGAAGGCCCAAACTTCATCCTCTATTTATCACAATTACACCATTATTCCACTACCAGGGCAACATTTTATTTATTCCAAATGTTACTAGTCTTACGCTCATTTTGGATTCATTCAGGCTATACTGAGCCTTCTATAAGTTAGAGAAGCCATCAACTCTCTTATGAGCTTAACCCCAAGGACTTATCCATTCTCGTCACCTTTTCACTCATCCTTTCTTATCCTTCCTCATGTCTTTCTAAAACCTTGTCGCCTACCATACTTTAGCTTGCGACCTATATATATCTATTTATACTTATTCGCAATCTTTCTTAACTTACATGCATCATAGATTTCCTTATGTTATTCCGAAACATTAAGCGAGACATTTACAAGTTTCATGTAATAACCTGCCAAATGGAGAAGCTAAGAACCTTTGTCGGTGTTATGGGTCTAGGCCAATTCTTCAATGCCTTACCTTTTTGTGTATCCACCCGGATGCCTTCAACCAAATTGATATGCCTAAGGAAAGTTATAGAGTTTAACCAGTATTCATATTTAGAAAATTTTGCATACAACTTCCCTTCTTGTAGAACTCTGAGCACAGTACGTAGATGATCAGCATGCTCATCCTCTGAAGGAGAATACACCAATATATCGTCGATAAATACAATTATGAACAGATCTAGAAATATCCTGAACACACGATTCATCAAATCCATGAATACTGCTGGGGCATTGGTCAGACCGAACGACATAACCCGAAACTCAAAGTGCCCATATCTAGTCCTGAATGCTGTCTTCGAAATATCTTCATCCTTAACTCTTACCTGATGGTATCCGGACCTCAAGTCTATCTTTGAGAAATACGTGTCACCTTGCAACTGATCAAATAAATTATCAATTCTCGGGAGCATTTACTTATCCTTGATCGTCACTTTATTCAGCTGCATATAATCAATACACATTCGTAAAGAACCATCTTTCTTTCTTACAAACAAAACAGGTGCTCCCCACGGTGACGTACTACGTCTGATAAAACCTTTTTCAAGTAAGTCCCTTAGTTGTTCCTTTAATTCTTATAGCTCTGCGGGGGCCATTCTCTGGGGGAGGGATAGATATTGGATGGGTATCTAGTAGTAGGTCGATGACAAACTTAATTTCTTGCTCTAGCGGAAGACCCAAAAGCTCATCGGAGAAAATATCGGGAAACTTATTCACCACAGGGATGGACTGAATGGTTGGTGACTCTACTTCCACTTCCTGAACCCGAACTAAGTGATAAATACAACCCTTTCTGATCATCTTCCTTGCCTTGAGATAAGAAATAAATTTACCTCTTGGTGATGTCGTATTACCTTCCCATTTTAAAACAGGACCTCCTAGGGACTGAAATAAAACCATCATTGACCTACACTTGATGTTAGCATAACAAAAGGCCAACCAATCCATACCCATTATAATATCAAGTTCTACCCAACCGAACACCACGTACCTTATCCTTGTTTATTGTCAAATCTATCACGGGCCATTATGGTGACATCCATATATGTAAGTAACAATATTAAGACTTAACTTGCATAACTAATTTAGAAAAATGTTTATATACATAGGGGTCGACTAGGCCGTAGACATATCTTACCCAAAACTATATACAGGATATTGACTGCAAAACCTCTAAGTAGGCATAACCATAATATATACAATTCAAGACGGAGCTCCCTATATCCTCATAAAAGAACCAAACACATTTAGAACCCTAACTTGGTAATATTCCATGAAGAGGTGGAACTCACCAACCAAAAACTAACACTTGGAGGAAGTCTATAGTAGAGGGTCCTTGCCTCGTCCTATATAAGAACCTCGATCGGACACACTTCGAAGCAGAATCTTCATGTCCTTATCAGTTACTTTCCTCCTCTTAGCCCGACTACTATGTTCTTCCTCTGCGTATCCCATAACATACACCGACGAACCTTGATTGATAGACTCCCAAGATTGTGGACTATCTGGAACCTCAGAAGAGCTGGTGTCCTCAAATACCTTGACATAGTTTTAGGCCTGAAGGAATCCCGACTATGCCAATCCATGCACTACTCCCCTCATACCCTGATCAACAGGCTGTGAAACTAAGGGTCTTGGTGAGGTCGGAACTCCTCTCACCCCATCTACTGCTGGAGTGGTCGAAATAGCTCAAACGGATGATCCTCGAATAGATCCTCCTCAATAGAACCCAGGGTCTCTGATGGGTCTGAATCCATAGTATAACTTATCTCTCTTTCTAACACCTTCATAGTCTTCTGGCCCGTGCTAGCGGCTATAGTTTTCTGAGACATCGCTAAAAACGTAACACATCGTTAGGAACATGAATGCTTATATCGCACGATATAAGATAAGAAGGGAGGATAACATCCTATATGTCCTGTAGCCTCATATCTATAAGTGTGGTGCACAACACACCCATAAACAAGACTCTACTAGACACGATATGTAGACAACTGTGAGCACGTGATTTTTGCCTCATACAAATTACTCCAAAATAATTCCCAAAATTAGGTTTTGGCCTTGATTATTTGTTATTTTTAGGAATTATTGTGTGATTTTTCTGATTGTTTGCATATATTTGTGGGCATGTTTAATTTTATTAATACAAAAATATAGCATTGGCATTTAAGATTTGATGTTTACATTTTTTGGAATTAATTAATAATTAGGTGTTTTACAAAAATGAAAATTCAAAAAAGATAATAACATATTTTTGTAATTTTAGTCAAATTGTGTGATTTTCTTTTAATTTGGCATTTAATTATTTGTGATAATTCAGAACTTAAGAGATTGTTAAAAACAGAAACTTAAGGATAATATTGGGGATTGTTTAATAAAAAGAGTATTAACCTAATTGAGAAGTTTCTCAATAGTGGTAGGGTTAGAATTACACTAGCTAATTTAAGTGGGCAATTAAGAAATAAAAAGCTGAAACTGATAATGGGAATGACACTAATTGATTAATTTAGAGAAAATAAGTTAGTGGGGATAATTAAAATAAAGGAAGGGACACTAGTGATGGGAATGACATTAATTGAGTGCCTATAAGAGGGGACATTCTGGGGGAGAGAAAGAGAATTCTGAAGGAGATAGATAGAGAGGAAGAAAAAAAAGAGAAGGGGGCAGAGAGATCGGTATACACTCGATATATACTCTGGATATACAGGGGCAGAAAGCTAAGAAAACTTGGAAGAGATTCTGAGAGAGGGAGACAAGAAAACATTCTGAAAATACTAAAAAAAACTGGAATTTACTGTTTCATTGATTTCTATTTTCTAGTTTTCAATTTCGAATTGGCTGAAACCATCTTCCATATACTGTTTTATTGAACTATCTGGGGTTAATAGCTGTTTTTCTTGGATTAAAACTGGGACTATTTTGTTGTTGCTGGTGATTGCTGTTGTTTTTACTTCTGATCTCACCCCCTTTTGACTTTCATTTTCAGGTATTCCTTCATACCCTTTGCTAACAAATGAAGTGCCACAAGTTGGAACCAGATTGAATTTGTATACAGATTTGGATGTTCGAATTGGAATTTGAATAATAGTCTTGTTTGAATGTTAAATTCTATTAGCTTCTGTTGTTTATACTTTTGTTTTCTTGTTATGATTCATGTGTTAAGTTGTCCAACTGTGCTCAAGGTATAGATTATATACAACAATAGCTTCTGCTGAAATTTTGGCTATGTATGTATAGATTGCCTGGTCTTAACTGTAACCAATTGATGTTTCCATATAGTTTATGCCTTAGTTTAAAAGGGGATTATTGTTGATTGATATATATAAAGTTCTTATTCATGCCCCGACTCATTTTTCTCCCCTACTCAACGGTTATAAAGATTATGAGAGATCACTGGTAGGTATGGCTTCAGGGATTCGATCCTGAAGTCCTTGCTTGCAGCCGGCGTTGCCAAAATATTCAGGCCCTTCCGCTAATAAAATGGTTTAATAAAGCCTTGTTGTTTGGAAGGGACTTCTCAAGTACTTTAGTGTTAAATAATTAGGGTCTTAAAAAATGGAAATTTGAGGCAAGCCATAGTTAGACACTTAGTAACAAATGGCTCTTGTGTTAATTTCATAATGTAGAGGTAAAATAATAAATATTCCTAGAGAAACCTTTAGGGCCGTTTAAAATATTATCGTGATTGTGGACACGTCCGCGTGACACGGTTACGATTTCTTTAAAAATAAATCAGAGTATACGTTCGCGTAACTTCGGCTAAACTTTCATAATAATAGAACATCGTTAATCGTGGGCGAAATAATTATATAGTATCCCTAAGTCATAAATCGGTTAAATTTTTTTCTAATCACTCTTGTGAATAGACCATAAACTAACTAATTTTCTTTTATAAGATTATAGTAAGTTTCTTTCACGTAAAGAAAAGTTTTTCTCTCTGAGTATACAATTTTTAAACTGCTTATCCATGAAAGTTGAAAATTTCTAAGTGTTAATGTGGTAGGAATATTTTTTTTAAAAAGGGAGAAGAAAGATTATGTGCTTAAGATATATAATCCATAAAGTGCGTTAGGTAGCTTGTTTGAAGTTTTGTTTTAATATCAAAAGACTATAAAGTTTCATTTTTTTTTATGTTTTGCTCAGTTTTCTATGTTAGCAAAATTTGTTGCTTTGTGTGGTAATATTTTTATTTTCTGTTAACATAGTTCTTAAGAATGCAAGTATTTAATTTTTTTTTTAAAATTTTAATCCATAATGCTAAGATGAGGAAGGCTCACTGTTGATCCATGAAAATCTTGCTTTCACATATTTACATAAAATAATTAATATTCCTAGAGAAACCTTTAGGGCCGTTTAAAATATTATCGTGATTGTGGACATGTTCGCGTGACATAATTACGAATTTCAAAAATAAATTAAGGTCCGCGTCCGCGCGACTTTGACTAAGTTTTTTTTCTTAAATAAATTAAGTGTTGTGAATTGTGTACACGTACGCGTGACATGACTCTTGACACGCCAAACCACACGAGTATACGTATGCGTAACTCGATAATTCTTTAAGTACGAGTAAATCACGTAATTAAAAGCGGTAAAGGTAAAATGCATGTAGTTTGTAAACACATAATTAAATAATTTAAGCCAAGTATAAATGGTTAAGAGACCGTGCTAGAACCACGGAATTCGGGAGTGCCTAACACCTTCTCCCGGGTTAACAGAATTCCTTACCCAGATTTCTGGTTCGCAGGCTACAATACAGAATCAATCTTTTCCTCGATTTGTGATTCGAACCGGTGACTTGGGACACCATAAATTATCCCAAGTGGCGACTCTGAATCTTTAAATAAACGAATCCCGTTTCGATTGTCCTTTGATTGGAAAAACTCCCTTATACAGCCCTTGCGGGTGTAGGTAAAAAGGAGGTGTGACAGCTCTGGCATTTCTGCTGGGGATTTTTACCCAGAATCTCTCGTTCAGGGTTCAAGAATTCGAGCTTAGAATAATTTTTATATTTGGCTTTATTTATTATCGGATTTTTACATGTTTGTGCCTAATGTGCTAAATGTTGCTTTTTACCTCTTTGATATTATCTGAATTGTATATATAAAATGTTACGAAACCCTTCTTCTTTCTGAGTCTTCTGAATTTATGGTGCACATGTGCGTGTGGCCCACCTTTCTGTTAGAAGTCATACCAAATAGAACTAAGTTAGGCCAAGTAACTAGGCCGGGTAGACTTTTGTGCTCCCGGTATGTTGCCCCCACTTTGGATCAAGCTGTCCGCTTGGGTAAGCCAGGTCTAGAACAGTATACCCCAGGGTTTACGCTTAGAATAACTCAGCTTCATGCCGGATCCCTAGCAGGAACGTTTGTCTGCATCATGTGCATTTGACTTCGGAGACTCAACACAGGGGTTGGGTCTGTCTAGGACAGGTGTAACCGAAATGAAAAGACCATCCTGATGCATCTTACTTGCTACTACATGTTGCATTTATTCAAGGGTAAAATGGTCATTTGGCAGACCAATGATAGTTGAGGGCAAATGAAAAATGAAAAAAGAAAAAAAAAGAGGAAAAAGAAAATCCTAAAAGATTTTGCATGTTTCATCATCTTTCGAGAAAAAGCAAAAAAATATGTTTTCTCTAAATTAGTTGTTTTTTTAATTATCGCCTGTATCCAAGCTGCCCGAACTACGCGAACCTGATTCACTTCTCTCGGGGCGGGATACGTAGGCAACCCACATAGGGTCCGGTCTTACTAGTAAATATTATGTTCTTGGCTTTGCGGGGTCTTAGCCAAATTTTGCACTTCTAGCCACCTTTTGGCCAAATAAGTTATTTTGCAAAAATAGCCTCAATCATGTCTTGCATGTGTCCAGTAGGGAGTGTTATTGTCTCACATAGTGTTGGTTTAAAATTTTCTCATAAAGGTGTGGATTTATTTACCGGAGTTTGAGCATGACAGACACCCCGTGACCATCCAGTCAGGATCGCTCAATCAGGAGTTGCTTAAGGAGATTTGTTTTATTTTTATGTTTTGAGTCCGTTCTTCATTTTATGTCGTCTTTTACTTTCTAGTTTTGTACAGTACTGTCAAGTCTTTTGTTATTGTATTTTCTTCTTTATATTTGAAAAATGTGCTGTAACTCAAAAATCCAAAAAAAGAGATATTGCATTTTATATTTCCGTTATAAGTTTTCTTTAGATTACTAATTCTAGAAATGAAAAAAAGAAAAATTTCTGAGGTTGTTTTTCCTTTAGGCAATAAATATCTAGGACTTAAAATGAATTGTTTTTATGTTTCCTTTAAGTATAGTAGGACCAAAATTCAAAAAAAAAAAAAAATTTCTTTTAATTTTTCTTTAAAAGCTTTATTTAAGGTGTTAATTCAAAATCCAAAAAGATTTTCTTTTGAGAAGTTTCTTTGGGAAATTAGTGAAAAATGAAAAAAATTCTTTTCATTAGAACTTTAGGATATTGTACATAGAAGAAAAAAAAAAGTCAACATACTTTATCTTTGATTTATTTTCAGAGTTTCTCTTTTAGGCAATCAAGATATCAAATGAAAATTCAAAATAATTTTCTGTGGTTTATTCTATAGATTTTCTTCCTAAAAAAAAGAATCAAAAAAAAATATTTTGCTCTTCTAGGATATTTCCATAATAGAATATTTGTTTCAAAAGGATAAAAAAAATGCCCGTTAAGCTTGAGTTTAGAATAGGTCATAGAACGTTAAGTCTAGAAATTAAAAAAAAAAGGATTTGCTAGTTTTATTTATCTTTTCTCATCAGAGTAGTTGTGGAGGTAAAAAAAAAAGGAAAATGTCAGTTTCTTTACTTTATTCCCGTTTTTCCAGAGCTACGCAAAGATCTGATTCATGCGGCGTCATGATACGTAGGCAACCTACATAGGGTTCGATCAAATTATTTTATTTTTTTAAAAGAAAAAAAAGAAGGAAAAAAAGGGAAAAAAGAAAATAAAAAAAGGGTGAAATTATGGGACGTGAGAAATGAGAGGAAAGAAAAGAGTGATAATTAGAAAAAAAGAGAGGAAGGAAAATGATCAAGCAAGTGCTAGAAAAGCAAAGAAAAGGGAGGTTGAAATGGACAAATTGGGATGATGCCAAGTGACTTTATGACCCTCGAAGTCATTCTAGAATCATTAATTGTTGCTAGGTGCATTGCACGCAATGTGATATTTTTGCTATTAAATGCCCTAACGCTAACGTGATAGCTTCATTTTGTTATATTCACAAAAGAAGGGTGGTTGGTTTGTGGTTCTTAAGGTAACTCATCCATTCAACATAAGGCCAAAGAGCAAGGTAGCCATGACTAGCAAAAACTTGGACACAAGAGTTGTTGACCCGTCAAGGGAGTTTGTGGAGTCGGAGTCTTAATTGAAAGAGGAGTTCCAAAGGTTGAAACAACAGATGGCAGAAATGTATCAGTCTTGGATCAGGGGGCATCCTCCACCTTTATTCCCCACTAACTACACTGAAAACCCTGCAACTATCCCATCACTATCACAAGTCCAGGTTCCCACTGCTGTTGATATCTCCCCACAACCTTTTCACACTCCACCCCTCAAAAGCACATCATATCCCGCCCCTTTGACCACTCATGCTCTTGTAGTTCCTCCCCCAGCTACCTTTCCTCGATCCTCTAACGAGGTTGTGTTCAAAGTCCCTGATGCCCAACACTATGCACCAGAACCAACTTTCAAAGTCTCAAATTCATACTCTCTCCCTCCTCATTTTGAGCCTCCCGATGAAACTGAAAAGCTTGCTAAGACAGTGGAGCAAGATGAGATATCCAGGAAGGTGAAAATCTTAGAGCAGTCTATAAGAAACATGCAAGGGATAGGGATCCAGATGAGCGTGGCTTACAAAGACTTGTGCTTGTTTCTGACGTCCAACTGCCTGATGGGTTTAAGATGCAAAAGTTCGATTTATATGAAGGGTATGGAGATTCCATGGCCCATTTGAGAGGCTACTGCAGTAAGATGAGAGGCGTCAGTGGTAAAGACAAATTATTGATGGCGTACTTCAGTCAAAGTTTGGGTGGGGCAGCTCTGGAGTAGTACACCCGCCAAGATGCTGGCAGGTGGTACACGTGGGATGATATGGCTCAGGCCGTTGCCATGCACTTTCAGTACAATATAGAAATTGTCCCAGATTGCATGTCCCTCGCCAAGATACAAAAGAAGCCTAATGAAAGCTTTAGGGAATACAGGCTCAAATGAAGAGAGCAAGCTACCAGAGTCCATCCTCCCATGGAAGAAAAAGAGATGGTCGAGTACTTTCTTCAAGCTCAAGAACCAACTTACTTTGGGCATTTGATCACGGCTGTGGGTAGGTCTTTTAATGATGTGGTAAAAATGGGAGAAATGGTAGAAGATGGGCTGAAGTCTAGCAAGATCATGAGTTATTCTGCTTTAAAAGCCACAACACAAGCAATTCAGAACGACACAGGAAGCTCGCTGGGTCAGAAGGAACATGATGATGTTTCCATGGTCGTTTCAGAGTCACGAAATGGACCAAAGGGTACGCCTCACCAATATACCCAGCCTCAACTCCAACCCCAAACCTATCCCCGAGTTGCACATAATCCACCTCAGTATTATCCTCCGAACAATGTCTGGTCATCTGCCCAACCACCAGGTCACTCCCTATGGCGAGCGCCAGCACCGCATAATGCATTCTTGCCTTCACAACATTTTCGAGCACCCAACAACCCAAGAAAATAGGGGCAGGGAAGGGAACAAAGGCAAAGAAATAGTTTCCCACCAATTGGGGAGTCCTACACAAGCATATTTGAAAAGTTAAAGCAATCTGGCATGATTGAGCCGCTCCTCGGCTATACTCCAGACCCCTATGCAAAAGGCTTTGATCCTACTGTACGATGCATGTACCACTCTAATGTCCAAGGGCATAGCATTGAAGATTGTCGTTCCTTGAAAAGGGAAATAGAAAGAATGATTCAAGAAGTGGTAATTGTGATCAATGACAGTGACAGGGAGCACGCGAACCCTCTTGGGAACTTGTTGACTGAAGTTGATGATATTGAAGTTGGTAATGGTCTTGGCAATATTGATGAGGAACTCAGTGGCTAAGATGCCATGCTTGGTAATTGGAAAGACGCTCCATTTCTTGGTCAGCCGGAGAGGAGTTTTGGTGGTTTATTTTGTTGTCATTTCTGTTGTTCGGGTTATTTTCAGGGTTGTAATCCGAATATTATCTTGTGACTCAAACCCTTCTATCCATTTATTTTGCCTAGTTTGTTTAGTCGCAGTAGCTCGTTTAGTGTTGTCTAGGTTTGTTCCAAATTTGTAACCCCAGTTTAGTCTGTTTGTTCTGTTGTTCAAACCCTTTCACCATCTGTCTAATGCAATTTTCTGTTTTCTGTTATTTCTAGTCATTTTTGTTTAGTTCTCTTTTCCTTTTATAGTTCTTTTCCTGTTAACTCTAGTGACATGACATGCACGCGTAATTCTCAGCCTGGTCTTAAAAAGCTAATTTAGTCATGAAGCAATAAAATAATTTTGAAGATGATAGGGACATTTGAGGGAAATAAGTAAAGGCATTTTGAGATCATTTCAAGCCCGAATTGCGATACTGGGGCAGATAGAACATAAAGAAATACTGTTGAAACGCATCCTGCCGCGCATCAGGTTGAAGCTAAGGTAAGTTTGCCCCAAATTGACAGGGGCCGTTCATGATAATGAGAGTGAGGGTGTTGTCCAATGGTGCTTTTAGTTAACAGATGTAGAAGGCGAATGTGTAGGTGTGATTGTCAAGTCTGGTACAATCAAAAGATGTTGCAAATGTTTTCCTTGGTTTGTTTAATTGTGTAGTTTGCACTTGGCATGTTTTGGAGATTGGAATGAAGAAGGCATTTTATTCTTCTATTTAAACACTTTATCCTTTGTTACCCTTTTGAGCCTTACTTATTTTTATTTCATACCCCTCTAATGGAATCAGTAGCAAAGTTCAGAAACAAGCGCGAAAGATAAGTAAAAAAAAAGAGAAAAGAAAAAGAATAAAAAGAGAGAGAGGAAAAAAGAATGAGAAAGGAAAAAAAGAAGAAAAAGAGAAGAAAAAGAAAAGAAAAAACAACAAAACAACAAAAAGAGAAAAGGATGAAAGAAAAGAAAAGAAGAGAAAGAAGAAGAAAAGAAAAGAAAATTGCAACAACAAGGCAATTCATATGTCATGAACTACGTTCAACCTGATTCCTTTTAAGGATACGTAGGCAGCCTCACGGTTCGGTCTCATCAAAAGAAAATCCAAAAGTCCCCAAGCAAGAAACTGGGGCAGAAGTTGTGGTAGTTGTAAGAAATCTGATTCCGAAAGTTGTAATTTTGAACCCAATTGAGTTGTTTTGAGCCTTTTGATACCCTTTCTTCCTAACTCCATCCAAAGGCCCACATTACAGTCCAAAGAAAGATCTTCCGACCAGTCTTCGAGACATGCCAAGTCGAGCAAGCAGAGGCGATTCATATGAAGGGCAACACTCTGGTTCAAGCAAAAAAAAAGGAGAGAATCTTATTGATGAAAACCCCCAGGGGTACCGCAAGGCGATGAAAGCTGAGAGAAATAAAAAGTGAGAGAGTCTTATTGGTGAAAACCTTCACGGGCACCTTGAGGCGACTGTAATATGAGAGAAAAGAGCAAAACGAGAGAGGCTTGATGGTGAAAACCCTTCGGGCACTACAAGTCGAATAAGGATTGTGAATCAGATTGGATAATCAGAGCATTGAAGCCTAGTTTCATGGTTTAAGGGTACAACAAGAGTTGAACATCAGATTTGCTTCATAGAATAGGTCACAAGTGCATTTCAAGGCCATTAGAGTTGGTATCCACGTCTGATAGGTTTTTACTTTGTAGTTTTCTTGTTAGGAATAATCTCTTCCTTTTGTCCTATACTCTATGCCTTTTGTCTAGGTTACTCCCTCTCTTTGAGTCTGTTTGGTCAAAACAAGTGAGAAATGACTTCAAAATTTTCCACCAGCTTTCCAATTGCACAAAATGGGGTCTGGCTAGCACATCAAAGTGTCACAAGTCAGGAAAAACAACAAGAGCACTGAGCTGGTAACAATCAACATACTTTGGGATCCTTGTGAAACACAAAGGTTTGGTACATATCAAGTCATGGACAATGCAACGGGTGGATGGTATTACCTGAAAATATCAAAGGTATCTTCTGTGGTAAGATTGACAAAAATGGTTAACCAGTGACAAGCGAGGTTTTCCAAGTAGAAATCAAAACTAGCATGGCAAGTGAAGGAGCAATAGACCTCAAGGCCAAGGCTAGTGGTTTAATTCAAGAAAGAACAGCATACGCACTGAGTGGGTGGCAATTGTCGTACTTTGAGATTCATGTGAAAACACAAGGGTTTGGTAAATGTCGGTTTATGACCAATGCAACAGATAGAGGGTATTGGGTCTGAATGGAGAAGAGGTATTTTCTGTGATATGGGTGACAGAGAAATTGGTTAGTCAATAAGCAAGCAACGTCTTTCAAGGTGAAATCAAAGTTATAATGGCAAGTGAAGGAGCAATCGTCACAAAGTCAAGGCCACAGACCAACCACCATAGTTAAACTCACAAGTTTTCTTTGTCTGAAACAGGGACAGAAGCTATGTTCATATCAAAGCTGGGAAGCTTGAAATTTTCAGGTGTAATGCCCCAATTCTGCTTACGCAAAGGCTATTGAAAAGATCACACATAACCTGTAGGAGATGCACTTCCTAGTCTGGGTTTTCAAGTTATATTTTGTTATAGGAGACGCACTTCCTAAACTGAGATTTTACCCTTTAGGAGGCGCACTTCCTAGTTTGGATCATATGAGTTTGAGTCACTGATGGTTTTACCTCTAGGAGACGCACCTCCTAGTCTAAGTCTTCCAAATTATATTTTGTTTTAGGAGACGCACTTCCTAAATTGATAGTTCATCCGTAGGAGACGCACTTTCTAGTTTGAGTCATTGATGTTTCACCCATAGGAGATGCACTTCCTAGTCAGGGTAGTTCAAGTTATATTTTTGTTTTAGGAGACGCACTTCCTAAATTGAGATTTCACCCCTAGGAGACGCACTTCCTAGTCTGGGTAGTTCAGGTTATATTTTTGTTTTAGGAGACGCACTTCCTAAATTGAGATTTCACCCTTAGGAGACGCACTTCCTAGTCTGAGTATTCCAAGTTATATTTTTGTTTTAGGAGACGCACTTCCTAAATTGAGATTTCACCCCCTAGGATAAGCACTTCCTAGTCTGGGTAGTTCAGATTGTATTGCTGTTTTAGGAGATACACTTACTAAATTGAGATTTTCTCCTAGGAGACGCACTTCCTAGTCTGGTTCATTTAAGTTCATTCGTGGGAGACACACTTCCTAGTTTGAGTCATTGAAGTTTCACCCCTAGGAGACACACTTCCTAGTCTGGGTTTTTCAGGTTATATTTTTGTTTTAGGAGACGCACTTCCTACATTGAGCTTTCCCCTAGGAGACGCAATTCCTGGTTCCACGCACTAAAGTTATACCCTTAGGAGACGCACTTCCTAGTCTGGGTTTTTTAGGATACACTTTTAGGAGACGCACTTCCTAGTTTGGATCATATGAGTTTTAGTCACTGAAGTTCTCACCCCTAGGAGACGCACTTCCTAGTCTCGGTCATTTAAATTTATTCCTAGGAGACACACTTCCTAGTTTAAGTCATTAGTCTTCCACCCTAGGAGACGCACTTCCTAGTCTTGGTATTTCAAGTTATATTTTGATTTACAATATTGCTAACAACTCACAAATCTTCCTAGTGCAAACTGGGGGTAGAAATTTTTCTTTGTTTTGTCTATTTTGTTGTAATCAGGCACCCACCTGGAGAACAAGGGAAGACAACTCAAGTTTCTAGGGAAAGCAGTTTCGAAGGAAGGCAGTTCAAATTTCAGGGGAAATGGTTCAAGGTGCAAGGAAAAATAGTGTCAAGTAACAAGAGAAGACGGTTCGAGTTCAACAGTCAGGCGTCCACCTGAAGAAAAGGAAAAGCATCTCAGGAATACCATTCAAGTCTGCCACAAAGGAACTTATGAGGAAGATACAAGTCAACAAGGCAACATAAGTCACAAGATCAAGTTTGGAAATAAACCTTTATGTTTTGCTCAGTTTTCTATGTTAGAAAAATTTGTTGCTTTGTGTGGTAATATTTTTGTTTTCTGTTAACATAGTTCTTAAGAATACATGTATTTAATTAATTTATTTTTTTAAATCTTAATCCATAATGCCAAGATGAGGAAGGCTCACTGTTGATCCATGAAAAATCTTGCTTTCACATATTTACATCAAAACCAAATCGATAGTATGCTTTTAGATATGATCTTAATAAATCAGTCATCGTGATTGCGTACATGTTCGCGTGACATAATTACGAATTTTAAAAAATAAATTAAGGTCCGCGTCCGCGCGACTTTGACTAAGTTTTTTTTTCTTAAATAAATTAAGTGTTGTGAATTGTGTACACGTACGCGTGACATGACTCTTGACACGCCAAACCACACGAGTATACGTATGCGTAACTCGATAATTCTTTAAGTACGAGTAAATCACGTAATTAAAAGCGGTAAAGGTAAAATGCATGTAGTTTCTAAACACATAATTAAATAATTTAAGCCAAGTATAAATGGTTAAGCGACCGTGCTAGAACCATGGAATTCGGGAGTGCCTAACACCTTCTCCCGGGTTAACAGAATTCCTTACCCGGATTTCTGGTTCACAGGCTACAATACAGAGTCAATATTTTCCTCGATTTGGGATTCGAACCGGTGACTTGGGACACCATAAATTATCCCAAGTGGCGACTCTGAATCTTTAAATAAACGAATCCCGTTTCGATTGTCCTTTGATTGGAAAAACTCCCTTATACAGCCCTTGCGGGTGTAGGTAAAAAGGAGGTGTGACAACAACCCTAGGACAGAACTGCTCTGATACCACTTTTGTCACGTCCCAAACTGATGGGCCACGACGGGTGCTTGAGTCCTACCTGTCAAACACCCCTAACATGTGTCTAGGGTATGAATCTGTATAACGTCTACTACATTACGAAATTGACATACATAAAGGAAAGCTGCCATCAAGGAATATGTATGTATACATGCAGAATATAATGGGCGAGCCGGCAAGGCTGCTATAGACAACTATACATCAAAAACTGAAAGCCGACAAGGCCACATACAACCAAACTAGATATACTACCTACAAACCTCTAATGGAAACATAATTGTACAAAGCGGGACTGAGCCATGTCATACCTATATATATACAAACGTATCGTACCAAACGCAAAAGCAGCTCCGGATCAAGTGGAGCGCGTCAACTCTCGCCGATCAGGGATCCTAAGAAGGGGACTGTTAGCTTTCCTACATGTACCTGCGGGCATGAAACGCAGTCTCTGTGAAATAGGGCTTCAGTACGAAAAAAGTACTGAGTATGTAAGGCATGAAAGTTAGTACATAAAAGACATATACCAAACATGGAATACAGAAATACCTTTAAATCTTAATAACTCTGTAAATTCTGAAACGTTTATTATATCATGCACATGCGTATAAATGTCGTGCCATGCATAGCTACTGGTGTACATAATATCATCAAGCCACTGAGGGCATCCCATCCTATCGTCTCGGCCACTGTGGGCACATCATCAACATATACCAGCTGATCAGGTGGTGGTACGTATATAATGTCATAACATCTTCCCATATCTCATATGCATATACATACATATAATATATAACGGCGTTTGAATCATATTTCAGCCACAGTGGGCAACATCATCATCATATACCAACTGATCAGGTGGTGGTGCATATATAACATCGTAACCTTTTTCCCGTATCCATATAAATATAATATACATATATACGCGTATATAACGTCATCTGGTCATGGGTCAATACACATGTATAAATGGGTGAAATGCTTGAAAAATACGTAATAATCTTAATATTCCTTTCGGATAACCTTTTTCAACTATGTATTATTCTGAGACCCATGAGCAGGAAATAATAATATTTTTCATGGGGAATCAAGAAAATAGAAACCCCTAATAATTCTATGAATAAAGTAATTTATGGAAACTATGTATTTGCTTGTTTCTTCAATATTGGATCATGCCAAAAGAAAGAAATGATGACCTTAACATACGTGTTTCTGCGAAATGTGAACGAAATTACACCTGAATTCCTTAACGAATTTGTTCTGCCTTGGACGATTCTGAACCAACGAATGGGTTTTAAATTTTTAAGCTTACTCCAATGTTTAAAGCTTCTGTTTCCTAGTACTTGGTTTCAACCCAAAATAATGAAATGAAGCTTAAAGGTTTTTAAAAGATATTGAGGGCGGATTCTTGGAATAGACTTTTCTAAGTCTTTCTAAGACTTTAATATAAAGCCTTACGTTTTGATTCTTGCTTTTGGAAAGATTGACATCATTAACTCATTCTTTTGGCTCAACTTTAGACTTGGCAGATCATTTGGTTAATTAGCCAATTTTTGTTTATGCCTAGGTGGCAAATAAGTGACTACTTAGTCACCTCTTAACTTAGTGGCTTCTTGCCACGTGGTTGGAGATAACTATTAAGTTTTTATCCACTTATTAGTTAATCGGGTAATGTTCTGTTACCCGCAATTACCCGCATAATTTAAAAATTATCTCAAATTACTTAAAATTCTACTTATTTTTATAATACTTCGTATATACTTTATATATTATACTACCTTGGTCACATGATACCTTGCATGGTACTAGTTCATAATTATCGGGTATTATCGCTCAACTCGTATTTTATTTCAAATTGTCCATTGTCAACAAAACTCGTTTTCTTTAATCCGTGTACCCATTTATCCTTCATAACACTTATTTATCGCTTGTATAAATAGTGTAAGTAAGTTAATGTCAAGATGATCTCATCCCCGAGTCTACGTCAGTTAACTGAAAATGAAATTTTAATGTATGAAAACGCAAGATGTAACACTTCCGCCCTCGAGGGGAAAATTTGGAACGTTCATTCGAACGATTCTGTCTGCGCAAATATGACTACATGGCTCGAGTCTGAGCTTTTGATGGCGATGGCCAAGGTTGTGAATGCCCGGGCTGAGGCTATAATTAGCTGCATTATGGCTGACAAGAAAGTGGCGGCCTATTTGAAGGGCGCTGCTGATGCTAGAACTGAGCTGAGGAAGGCCTTTGATCGTTAGAGTAGTAATAAAGAGTACGTGAGGTGTAAGTCTCAGAGGGAAATCCTCGAGGAAATTCATGCCATGGGCTTCAACCTCTCGGAAGAGATCAAACAGGCTAAGGTGGAAGAATATGATGCTAAATTCCTTCTGTCTGATGCCGAGGATGGTGAAGATGGGATAGTCGGGCCATAGTCCCCAAGGGGAACGTATATTTCTTTTTCTGTTTCTGTATATAGTGCTTTCAAAGTATGTTGTAAATGGAGCTTATATTTTCTTGCGCATATATATAAAGATGAAAACCTCACAGTTTTGTTTCTCCTACAATTCATTTTTGCTTTGATTTTATCCCGATGAACTGGTCTCTGAGTTGAAAGGAATCCTTAGATTCTTGGTATGGACCTTGGGCTCATTAGGTTGGATCGTAGGCTCTTACGTGCTTGGTCGATGGGACCTTTTGTATGGGCTGGCGACAATGCTCTTATGCTTTTTCTCTTAGGCATATTTAGTTAACCGTTTTGGGTTCAGTCTCCGAATCGGGTTTCGACTCGAGCTCATTCGACCCTCAAGTTTTTTAGTTTAGAGCTGGCCCTTAGGCTCTTACACGTCGGGTCGGTACGACCTTTTGTATGTGCTGCAACAGTGGCTCTTATGCATTGGGTTGATGCAACCTTTTGTGTGTGCTGGCAACAGTGGCTCTTACGCATTGGGTCGATACAACCTTTTATGTAGGCTTTATTTTTCCCTCGATAAGGACTTTTTGAAATAGTGTTTTCCTTAATCTTTGAACGTTTAATAAAAAACCCTCAATTGCGAGTCGTTATATGGCGATGATCGAGCACCTCGGGAGGTTTGGCTCAGAGGCCGAGTATCTAGAAGCCAGTGTTTAGGAGCTAAAATGGTGGAAGCTATTTTGCCTATGTCGACGGTAGCCTATTTAACCGGTTCTTTTTGAAGTATATTCGAAGTAATTGAAGGCCTATGATTTTATAGCAACGGTCGGGCGTCCCCGAGTCGCGTTAGATTGGCTGGTACAGCCTTGTGACCGTAGTCATTTGTGTTTGGCCGGAGCCTTTGAGTCTCGAGTGAAGTACTTTCGGCGTCTATATCGAGGGTATGCCTTTTTAGGGGTCTTACAAGTTCGATATATAGCTGGAACTTTTAGATTGGGTTTATGCCTTTAGTAAGGTCTTACAAGTTTTACATGCCTCTGAGGTCTTACAGTTTTGGATACTTGGTACAAGTATGGTTCGTGCCTTGCTTGAGGTCTTACACATATTACCACTTGGTACAAGTGTGGTTCATGCCTTGCTTGAGGTCTTATAGATATTATTGTTGCCTTATATAGGTCTTACGAGACCGAGGCTGCTTGCATGTGGTCTTATGGCCTTGGGTTTTGATAAGTCGATGGATATGGCGATTGACGGCAGTCCCTGAGTCATCGAGGATTACTCGGCTCTGGAGCCAATACTTGCAAACTTGGTATTACCTCTTTGAGGGCTTACGATTTCGGAGTTTCCGACCTGGAGGTCATGTGGCTGTGAGTTTTCGATGCCAGTCCCCGAGTGTTTGGGACGTTTTTGGCTTTGAGGTTGTTTTGTGATCTTGTTGTTGCCTCGTTGAGGGCTTACAAGTTTGAATCTCCAACCGGGGGGTCGTATTGTTACGAGTTGTTGACGCCAGTCCTCGAGTATTCAGTACGGGTTTTGGCTCTGGGGTCGTTTTTTGCAAAATATATCAAGCTTTCTTGAAATGCAAAGTGCTTTTGGGAAGTATTCTTTGATTACTTGGTACAAGTATACATGCCTTTGGCGTTAGGGGCTCGGTTGTTCTATGCGGACACGGTTCGTTTGGCGTATCTTGGTTTCTCCAAGTAGGTGACCTTCCGGGGGATTCCCCCCCCCCCCAGTATTCGCGGTTGATTGCAAAAAGAAGCCTTGGATACTTGTTGAGTCTTCTTTAGGTATCATATGGGTGTTGCCTCATTAAAAACCTTGTCGGTAAAACCCTTTCTGGGATAAAAAACTCGGTCGAAGGAAAAGAGTGCAATGGATGCTTTAAAACCATAAGGTCTTCAAACTGGGTTAGCGCTTCGTCTGTCTCGGTCGGAACCTGCATAAAAGTTAGTACGAGGTGTAAATTTAAAGGGAGGTGGTTATACCTTAGTAACGATGGCGCTTTGAGCTTCGGTAGGCCTTCAGTTATTTGCTCGAAGGACGCGGTACGGTCCTTTGTTTGTTCATTCAGATACAGCCGAGAATATGTCGTTGTTTGTTTCTCCAGCCCCTTTCGATGGTGGAGATGTTGGCATTTTGGGTTATGCCGGCCATATTGACTGGTAAGGCAGTTTTCGCTCGTCGTGTTGAGTTCGTTAAGGACTCGAACGGCGAGCATAATTTGGTTAAGAAGTCCGAGCTGCTCTATTACCCTTGACCTGATAATATTGGCCGAGCTACCTGGACACCCAAAAGCTCAAGTTTTAATTTGAAACGTATTCGCAAGAAAAGAAGTTACTAGTGCGCCGTATGGGGCTGAGATAGAGCCTCGAATTCGCTTTTTCCTGGTGAGGGATGTTTTCGTTCTCCTTATCTTGGGTTCTTGCAGGGCGCTGACACCTTAAAAATCGTATGGGTGACATGTTGTGGTTCATTTGCTTCATTCTATTTTGTCGCTTCTCTTTCTCGGAACTGGTTTTTGGCTTGGTCACTGAGGAATTCCCGAAGGTAACCTTTGCTGAGTAGTCGGGATACCTCTTCTCGGAGTTGTCGGCAATCTTTGGTCCTATGACCGTGTCTGTTGTGAAATTCACACACTAAGTTGTGGTTCCTTTGTGAAGGATCTGATTGTACAAGCCTTGGACACCTGGTGTCACTGATTTTACTGATGGCGAACACGATGTCTGATACATCGACATTGAAGTTGTATTTTGACAAATGAGGTGCTTCCGTCGGCCCTATGTACCTATCGAACCTAGCTCTATTGACAGGTCCCTGAAGATTCTGGCCTCGGTCCATCCTTCGATTATTGCAGGGTATGTTGCGCCTTAGGGTGTTTCTCTTGTCTTCGGTATATGGCTGGTACCTTTCTTTGTTTGGTTTTGGCTCCTTTTCCAGAAGCCTGCTTGGGTATACCAAGCCCGAGGGGGCTCCAAGTTGGTCGTCCTCTACCCTGATTTTCGATTGATATTGGTTGTGAACGTCCGACTAGGTCTTGGTGGGATACTCAACAAAATTCTATTTCAGTTGCGTCGAAGCCACCGAGCTTCGTTCATTCAGACCTTGTGTGAAGGCCTGCACTGCCTAGTCACCGGAGACTGGTGGTAGTTCCTGTCGTTCCATTTGAAAGTGAGACACGAACTCTCGCATCATCTCATTCTCCTTCTGCTTGATTTTGAAGATGTCAGATTTCCTTGTAGCTACTTTGATGGCACCAGCATGGCGAATGCGTCTATAGAGTTAGGAGCTAGATTGTGATACCACACCATGGCCCCTTTCGAGAGTGTTTGTCCGAACTTCTTCAGCAAGATGGACTCTATCTCGTCGTCTTTCAGGTCGTTGCCCTTCACTGCACAAGGGTAAGCGATAACATGCTCATTGGGGTACGAGGTTCCGTTATACTTTGGAACGTCTGGCATTCTAAACTTCTTCAAAATGGACTCGGAGCCGCTTCCTGTGGGAACGACTTCTGTATGAACCTTTTTGAATCCATACCTTTCAAGATCGGGGGTGCGCCCGGAATTTGGTCGACCCTGGAGTTGTAGGTCTCGACCTTCTTATCATTGGCTTCTATCTTCTTCTCGCCCGATTCGATACTCCTCATGAGGTACTCATGGCGGGGTCGGCTGCCAACCCATTGTTGCTTGATCTTTCTAGTTCCTGTTCGGTCCGAGTGGCCGTTCCTGGGGCAGCTGTACTTGGGGTTTTTTGGTGACTCTGTAGCTGAGCGATTGCCAGTTGTTGTGCCTGTAACATTTCAAAAAAAATGTGAAGGCTAACCTCCCATTCTTTCCTAACCGAGGTTTTCTAAGCTTCTTGTTGGTCTACTTGGTGCATGCTCCTGTCAGTGTGGGAGCTTGTATCGACATGTTGGGCATCGCGTGAGACCGCGTCCACGGGAATTGGTTCTGGTCATTCTCAGGGTTTCGTGGCGGTACACCAACACCTGGAATATCCACACCATTTTCTCCATGGTTCTCAAGATTGTTGTTCACTGAGTCAGACATTTTGACCTGAAATCAAAGATCTTGGACAAGAAAAAGTGTGAAAGATAACTTGCGTTGTGTAGTAAAACCAGCAAGAAAATAATCACTATTATTTTTAGCCCCACGGTGGGCGCCAAACTGTTTACGGTAAAAATGGTAATAACAATTAAATTTGATTTAGTGGTTCTAAAAATACGTGATCTATTTTTATGCTAGTTGTTAAGCAGTCGATGTTATGAGAAAAACTTAGAAACGAGATAAGAGCTTAAAAGCAAGATGTTAACCAAATCGAGTGGCTGTCGATTGGGGCCTTGAGCTTTCCTATTCGAGTGCCTCGGGGTCGAGTCTGAAGCTCAGCTGGAACTATCGAAGGTAATCGATGGGTGACTAATAGTAGTAATAAATCAATAACGACTCTTTATGGTCAATAATAAGCAATAAATGATGAACAATAGAAAGAACACAATAAATATTAACAATAAATGGAAGCAATAATATCAAGAGAATAAGTTAGAGAGCAAAGAGAATGTTCTTGTGTATTTAGTATGGAGCAACCGATATTTACAAAATGGCAAGGGTCCCCTTTGTATATGAGGGGGAATCCCAACATAGTACAAACGCATAAATTACAAAGATATGGGCTGGTACAGCCATTTAATGCCGTGATTCACTTTTCTGACTAGTCCACTAGACTTGGCCAGCTATATGTACGCACCATGGGAACACCATCCTGATCCGCCAAGACCGCTAATTTACATTTCCTCGAGGCCGGTCGTTACTACCTCGGATTTGACCACCGAGAACCCTCGAAGTGGATAATTGAAAATCCTCGAGATGCCTTGATGATAGTGAAATCGAACCGTTGATTTCTACCGTACACATGCTCCTTCATTTCCTTTAACTCTGGCGGGGCCATAGGGTATGGCAGAATAGAAATGGGCTGAGTTCCCTGAGCCAAATCAATGTAGAAGTCAATATCCCTATCAGGTGGCATCCTGGCAGGTCTGCAGGAAACACCTCTTAAAACTCATGAACAACTGGTACAGAATCCATGGAAGGAACCTCCGAATTAGAATCATGGACATAAGCCAAATAAGCTAGACACCCCTTCTCTACCATATACCAAGCATTCACATAAGAGATAACCCTATTGGTATGACAATGCAATCGAGGATGGCCAGGAGTACCTCTCCACTCTAATCGAGGAAACCCCAACAAGGCTAAGGTCACCATCTTGGCACGACAATGCAATATAGCGTGATAAGGTGACAGCCAATCCATACCCAAGATAACATCAAAATCTACCATATCGAGAAGTAGAAGATCTAAACTAGTCTCAAGACTCCCAATGGCCACACACGAACGATTAAAACGATCTACAATAATAGCATCTCCCACAAGTGTGGACACATACACAGGAGCACTCAAAGAATCACGAGTCACAACCAAATATGAAGCAAAATAGGATGACACGTAGAAATAAGTAGAGCCCGGGTCAAATAGAATTGAAGCATATCTACAAAAAATAGAAACAATACCTATGGAAATAGTGCTAGATGACTCAGCATCAGGCCTGGCTGGGAAAGCATAGTATCGGGGCTGGCCCCCACCACTCTGAACTACATCTCTAGGATGAGCCCTAACTGGCTGGCCTCCACCTCTAGCGGCCTGACCTCCACCTCTAATAGTCTGACCTCAACCTCTAGTTGCCTGACCTCTACCTCTAGCTGGCTGAGCGGGCAGGGAAGCACCCGGCCAGAACCATGGCACGAGAACCCTGATGCTGTGAGTTGCTCGATGCCCAAGGGCAAAATCTAACAATGTGCCTCAGATCGCCACAAGTATAATACGACCTCGGCTGCTATGATTGATTGCCCTAAAATTGACCTTGTCGACTTGAGTAACCATCCTGAAAGCTCTAGAGTAGAGGTGCACTAATAGGAGCTAGTAGTGCACTGCAGGCTAGCTGGTAGGAATGAGACATATGAGGGCCACGACCACCTAAAGCACTATGGGATGCTTGTAGTGCTGAATAAAATGGCCAGGGAGTATGGCTTATACTAAAAGTACCACCGCCTCCAAAGAAGGCACCACTGAACCAACCGGAATGACAAGGCCTCTTATAAGAATCCTGACCTCCCCCGTGTAAGAACCATCTCGACTCGCCTGGCGACATTGGCAGCAATCTTAAACGAAATCTTACCCCCGGTCTCATTAACCATCTGCAACTTGATAGGTTAAGAGAGCCCCCAATAAACCTCATCACCCTCTCTCTCTCTCTCTCTCTCTCTCTCTCTCTTTCTCTCTCTCTCTCTCGATAAGAAGTAGAAGAATAGCATGACGGGCCAGATGCACAAAACGGTTTTCATACTAAGTGACTGACATACTGACCTGCTGAAGACACTTAAACTGCCTGCGATAATCGTATCTCACTATGATAGGAAGAAGCTTCTCAAGAAATAGCTGAGAGAACTAGTCCCAAGTAATAGCAGGCAACCCAGCTGGTCTGGTAGATACAAAATCCTTCCACCATTTCTTGACTGGAAGAAGACAATACTCAATTAAATATAAAGTTCCGATAAGGGAGACTACTGTAATTTATGAGACTAGGATAATGTAGATAAGTTCGGGAGTATGAACTTCTCTTTATGCCTCGTTATCAAACTCATGTAATTATGAGATTATGCCAAAATTAAGGAAGGGCTTAGATTTAACATACCTGGAGTAGGGAAAAATCCGTTTGATATTCTTGAGAAGGATTGCACCGTACTCCCTTAGAATTGCAAAATCTAGTTTTTATTACGCAGTGCAATTTTGTATGTATTTTGTTACAAATCTAAGAACTGTCGTTGCTATTATAATATGAAGTCTCATATGAACTTCCAAACTCTTCCAAAAATGAATTTTTGATATCTATTGAACATAATTGTAAAGATGACTAACATAGACATTCCTTATGCGTGTTTGATGGCTAAGTGTATTGTCCTTGTGTCTTTCTAATTTAGTATCCTAAGTCAATAGTCATTAGACCTTTCTCTACTTTCTGCCACGTGGGTGGGTGGGGGGTCTTTGTCCCCACCTACAATTATCCACAAATCCTTAATTACATGGTTAATCTCCCATTAAACCTATAATTAACCAATTACCCACATAATTATGAATTATCTCAAATTACTTAAAATACTACTCAATTTTAATACACTTTATACATCATATTACCACGGTCATATGGTACCTTTTATGGAACTAATCCATAAACACCGGGTATTTTAGCTCGGGCCGTATTTTATCCCAAATCGACAACCTTCAGCGAAACTCATTTTCTTTGATTCTGTCACCTTTTATCTTTCATGGCACTTACTTATCGCTTGTTATAAATAGCATAAATGCTTACAATCTCATATAATCTCATCCCCTAGCTTATTTCGATTAACTTACGAAGAAACTTTAACGTATGAAAATGCGAGATGTAACATTCTTCCCTCTTAGAAACATTCGTCCTCGAATGTTTATTCTTAGAGACTTTGGGAAAATTTTACCAGAGTGTCCTCTGTATATTAGATTAAAACCAACATGTATGCAACCAGAAAACATACTATACATGCCATACATGGCCAATGTCTATAAATAGCAACACTTGTCTTCACACCACTGTCCATTAAATTTTACCAGAGTCTCCATCGTATATTAGATTAAAACCAAGTTGTATGCAGCCAGAAAACATACTATACATGCCATACATGGCCAATGTCTATAAATAGCAACACTTGTCTTCACACCACTATCTATTATAAGTTCTGAAAGTCAAAAATAAGAGTTTACTTGATTACCTACTGGCCTGAATAGAGTTGTGCTGAGGTATCCCACCTCGAGCCATGTCTTCAATTTTAAATATGTGGGGATATTTATACTTCATTTCTTCATCCGTCTCCCACGTGATATCTTCCACATTCTTGCTTCTCCATAAAACCTTCACAGAGGCTACCTCCATATTTCATAGCTTGCGGATTTGTCGGTCTAAGATGGCAACCAGAATTTCCTCGTATGACAAGTCCTCTGTAATCTGTACATCATCCATGGGAACCACTCGGGTAGGATCGCCAATGCACTTCCGTGGCATAGATACGTTAAAACCTGGATGGACAGACTCCCTTTTTGAGGGAAATTCTAACTCATAAGCTACTTGGACCACTCTCCGAAAGATCCAATAAGGCCCAATATATCGTGGACTAAGCTTGCCTTTCTTGAAAAACTTCATCATGCCCTTTATAGGTGACACCTCTAAGAATACCAATCCATTAACCCCAAATTCTAAGTCTCATCGCCGCACGTCAGAATATGACTTCTGACGACTCTATGCTATCAATAGTCGCTCTCGTATAAGCTTTATCTTATCTACGGCCTGCTGAACCAAGTCTAGCTCATGTAATCTAGATTCTCTAACATCAAACTACTCTATAGGAGATCTGCACTTACGCCCATACAAAGCCTCGTACGAAGCCATCTGGATACTGGAGTGGTAACTATAATTATATGCAAACTCGATAAGAGGTAGATGTTTATCCCAACTTCTTTTAAATCCAACAGACATGCTCGTAACATATCCTCGAGCGTCTGAATTGTGTGCTCGGCTTGTCCATCAGTCTATAGATGAAAAGCTGTGCTGAGATTCACCTGACTCCCTAGTCTTTTCTGAAATGACCTCCAAAATTGTGTTGTAAACTGGGCCCCACGATCAGATATAATAGATATTGGTACTCCATGTAGCTGCACTATCTCTTTATATATAACCTTGCATAATCTTATGTTGTATATGTAGATCTGACCGATAGGAAATGAGCTGATTTTGTGACCCTATCGACTATCACCAATATGGAATCGAACTTACGATGAGAACGAGGTAAACCCATGATAAAGTCCATGTTTATCTCCTCCCATTTCCATGTCCAGATCTCTATAGTATGCATTTGCCCTCCGGGCTTCTGCTGCTCTATCTTTACCTGCTGGCAACTAGGACACTGAGCGACAAACTCAGCAATGTTCTTCATATCGTTCTAGCAGTACACATTCTTAATGTCATGGTACATCTTCGTTGACCCAGGATGAATGGAGTATCGCAAATAATGTGCCTCTAACATAATCCTATCTCATAGCCCTGCTACATCTGGAACACACAGACAACCCCTATATCTAAGAACTCCATCTCCCTTGAGCTCTAACAATGGCTTTTTCTGCTATGGAACTTGCTCTCTCAACTAGAGCAACTCTAGGTCCTCGTACTACCTATCCTTTTACTTCAACTATGAGAGATGATTTTGCAGTATTTTGGAGTACAATTCCACCATCACTAGAGTCTACTAACTGAATCCCCAAACAAGCCAATTCATGAATCTCTCTAGTTAATTGTCTTTTTTCATCCTCTACATGTGCTAAGCTACCCATAGATTGACGACTTAAGGCATCTGCTACAACATTAGCTTTTCCTGGATGGTAGAGAATGTTAATATCGTAATCTTTCAATAACTCAAGTCATCGCCTCTATCGTAAATTCAATTCTTTCTGCTTGAAGATACACTGCAGGCTTTTTATGATCTGTAAATGTATCAACATGACCGCTATATAAATAATGCCACCATATCTTAAGTGCATGGACAACTGCAGCTAATTCGAGGTCGTGGGTCGGATAATTTTGCTCATGCTTTCTTAATTTCCTTGAAGCGTACGCAATTACTTTCCTGTGTTGCATCAGGACACATCCTAACCCGACACCTGAGGCATCACATTACATGGCATAACCATCTGGACCCTATGGAAGTGCTTGAACTGGTGTTGAGGTTAATCTGTTCTTAAGCTCCTGGAAACTCCGCTCACAAGCCTCTGTCCACTGAAATTTAGTTGCTTTTTGTGCCAACTTCGTCAATGATGCCGAAATGAAAGAAAAACCCTCTACGAACCTCCAATAGTATCCTGCTAATCCTAGAAAGCTATGAACCTCTGTCGGAGTGGTAGGTCTAGTCCAAGATTTCACAACCTCAATCTTTTGAGAGTCTTCCTTTATACCTCTATCGGATACAATATGCCCCAAAAATGCTACAGTCTTCAACCAGAACTCACATTTAGAAAACTTAGCATACAATTTACTACCACAGAGGGTTTGGAGTACTATTTGCAGATGGTCCACATGCTCATCCTCTGAACGTGAATAAACCAAAATATCATCAATAAATACTATCACAAACAGATCTAAAAATGGCCGGAATAGGCTATTCATCAAGTCCATAAATACGGCAAGTGCATTTATCAACACGAAGGACATGACATGGAAGTTGAAGTGGCCATATTGGGTTCTGAAGGCTGTCTTGGGAATACCTTTCTCCCGAACTCTTACCTACTGGTACCCCGACCTCAAATCTATCTTTGAAAAGCATCTATCCCCCTGCAACTGATCAAACAGGTCAGCAATCCTTGGAAGTGGATATTTATTCTTAATAGTAACCTAGTTCAACTGCCTATCATTGATACACATCCTTAGGGAGCCGTCTTTCTTCCGCACAAATAGTACCAGTGCACCCCAAGGTAAAGTACTGGGCCTGATGAAACCTTTCTCCAACAAAATCTTTTAACTGCTCCTTCAAGTCCTTCAATTCTGCAGGTTCCATTCTATACGGAGGGATGGATATTGGTTGAGTTCCCAGAAGAAAATCGATGCCAAAATCAATCTCTTGCTTTGGAGGAACACCTGGAAGTTCATCTGGAAATACATCCACGTACTATTTGACTACTAGAATAGACTGAAGTGTAGGTATCTCAGCATCTACATCTCTAACTCACACAATATGATAAATGCATCCTTTTGCGATCATTTTCCTCGCCTTCAGATAGGAAATAAACCTACATCTGGGTGTCGCTGTATTACCTACCCATTCAAGGACTGGATCACCCAAAAAATGAAATCAAGCTGACTATGCTCGACAATCAACTGTGGCACAACAAGCTAACAACTAGTCCATGCCCATGATAAAATCAAAATCCAGCATCTCTAGCTCAACTAGGTTAGCCGAGGTATGACGACTACAAATTGTCACCGTACAACCTCAGTAAACCCGTCTAGCAATAATCGATTCTCTGACCGGTGTAGATGCCATAAAAGGATCACTTAGTATTTTAGGCACTATACCAAACTTCCCTGCGACAAATGGGGTAATACACGATAAAGTAGATCTTGGGTTTATCAAGGCATAATCATCATAAGAGCAAATGGTCAACATACCTGTCACAACATTTGGTGAAGACTCCTGGTCCTGTCAGCATGATAAAACATAACTACTTTTCTGGTTACCACCTAAACTGGAACCTCTACCTCTACCTCGACCTCTACCAGCAAAAGACTGAGACTCGCACCCTGAAGTATGCACGAACATAGATGATCATGTTGCTGAATTCGCTGGCTATTTTATACCCCCAAAATCTCTATTTGGGCAATCTCACATCATATGCCCAGATGTTCACATGAATAACAAGCATTGGAACCAGCTCGGCATTGGCCCAAGTGTCCTCTACCACAGATGTCACACAGCGGCAAAAATGACTTTGTCTGCCCTAAACCTTGCTATTGCTACAAACCCGATGCCCGTGAGCTCTCACCTAGTCCTGACTGAGTATTGAGGTTATACCTATAACCCTGTAATAGAGGTGGCGGAGGCCTAGGTGGCCGTTCGAAGTACTGGGGCCTATTACTACCTTGAGACTACTCTTGAGACCTGGCAAATCTCATTCTCTTATGTTGTCCTGACTCAGTCCTCTCAGTACCCTACGGTCGATGCCTACCCCTTTCTATATTCTAGGCTAATGCCTGAATCTGGGAGATATTCATACTATCCTGCAATGCAATGGTGGCACATGTCTCGGTCAACTCTGGAGCCAACCCTGCTATAAACCTATGAATCCTATCCTGAATAATAGCAACTATGGATGGTGCATATCTAGCCAATGATTCAAAACGAGGACTATACTCTCGAACACTCATATTGCCTTGCTTGATGGCTAGAAACTGATCAACTCGAGCCTGTTAGGTCTCTCGCGGTAAGTACTGGTCAAGGAAGGCATCCGAAAAATTCTCCCAAATAGATGGAGGTGCATCACGTCCCCTAGACCTCTTCCATCCCTCGTAACAAAGGATGGCTATATCTTGGAGTCAAAAAACTACTAGCTCAACTGCCTCTTTCTCTGTGGCATGCATAACTCGAAAGATCCTGTGAAGTTGATCTATGAAATCATGCGGGTCCTCCATCTGATCTGTCCTCGTGAACTCTAGGGGACTCAAAGCAATAAACTTTCAGAACTTTGAACTCCCAGACCCCTCAGAAGATCCTACACTAGCAAGTGCCCTAGCCTGTTGCTGGGTAGCTATCAATTGTGTCAACAAATACACTGCACTCCTCAAGACCTGATATGATAGAAGCGGAGGGAGAACTGATGTGCGATCTCCCTAGGAATCTCCTTAGGTGGTGGAGGAACCGGTAATGGATGAGTAGGGGTCTCTCCCTGGGCCTCTGATTGGTCCCCATCTACTAGGGGTACCTTGCTAGTCCCCTCACCTACAGCTGTATCACTCCTCTAGCTAGCCGTAGTCTTGCTAGTCATGGTCATATGTTCATGCAAATGCCAACGCGTAAGTTTAACTCAAATTTCCTATAACTCAGTTCTACAACACGATTTAGATTTGAAATAAGGGTAAGCAACTCCTAAATGCCCTGTAGTCCCCTGTTTATATAATGTGGTGCACCACACATCTATAAACAAGACCCTACTAGACACGCTTGTAGATTCCCTAGGATAGAATTGCTCTAATACCACTTTTATCACGCCCCGAGCCTGGGGGTGAGACAGACACCTAGTGCCTCATCTTTCCGTACGTACTAGCTTGCGACTAAGGACTCTGGTCATAAAATGTCATACTTTGGCCATGGGGCCACATTACAAGACAATATACGAAGAAAAATATAAAACTGAATGGAAATTAACGCTGACTAAACAACAATATAAAGTTGGGCCGACAAGGCCATCATAACTACTACAGCTGACAAACCAACAACATATACATATAAGTCCTACAGCTAAAAATACTGCACTAACTGACAGGTTATGTCTACAAGCCTCTACCAATGGATGTACTGTGATCGGAACAGGGCCACATACTGCCCATAACTTATATTCATATATACACAAGATATGAACCTAGTTGAACCAGACACAACAAATGCAACATATTCAGCAAATGTCGATTTGTTGTGAAATGTGTGGTGACAATCACACGAGTGAAATGTGCCCAACGAATCCTAAATCTATTTATTATGTGGGGCAATAAAGCAGAGGTCTGAAGAACCAACAGGCACAATATGGTAACACTTACAATGCAATTTGGAGAAATCATCCTAATTTCTCTTGGGGTGGAAATCAATCAAATCAAAATCAATATAGACCCCAAGGAAATTTTAATCAACCTCAAAGGCCACCCCAGCAGGTAGAAGAGAGTACAAATGATTTGTTGAAGAAATTGTTGCATGACAATCAACAACTCAGAACTAATTTTAGAAATCTTGAAACGCAAATGGGACAGCTAGCTGCAAATCAAAATACTAGGCCTGCAGGTGCTCTTCCAAGTGATATAGAGAAAAATCCGCAAGTTAGTGCAATTACACTTAAAACTAGAAGGGAATTAGAAGAAGTTCCAAAGAAGAGAAAAGGTAAGCCTATACCTGAAGGTGAATTGAGTCCCAAAGCAACACATGAAGCAAAGAAAGATGATATAGTTTCAGCGCCTGTAAATTTTCCAAGGCCACCACCACCTTTTCCACAAAGATTGCAGAAAAATAATGATGATCGCGTGTTCAACAAATTTCTCTCTATGTTGAGTCGGATTCAATTGAATATTCTGTTGGTAGATGCGATTCGTGATATTCCAAAGTATGCCAAGTACATAAAAGATATTGTGGCTAACAAGAGGAGATTGACTGAATTCGAAACAGTTGCACTTACTAAGGAGTGCACTTCAAGGGTCCAAAATAAGCTTCCTCAAAAGCTTAAGGATCCTAGCAGCTTTACTATCCCTGTGAGAATAGGTAATGTTGATGTAGGCCATGCACTTTGTGATTTGGGAGCAAGCATAAATTTGATGCCATTGCCATTGTACAAAAAATTGGGTTTGGGAGCTCCAAAACCCACCACTGTGATGTTGCAACTAGCAGACAGGTCCATAGCTTTACCCGGAAGGAGTGATTGAAGATGTGCTGCTGAAAATTGGGAAATTTATTTTCCCGACTGATTTCATTATCTTGGATTTTGAAGCAGATGAAAAAGTTCCTATTATATTGGGAAGACCTCTCTTGGCTACAGGTGATGCTATAATTAAAGTAAGAGAAGGGAAAATGATCATGAGAGTTGACAATGAGGAAGCTATTTTTAATGTATACAAAACAATTCAACTTCATCGTCATTATGAAGAATTGTCTATGATATCTGTCATGGAGATGGATGAGCAACTTATTGCCCCAAGTGTATATTTGAAGGATTCTTTAGAGAAAGAAATCGTGTTGTTTGAGAGTTTGGAGATTAATGATGAGGTTGAAGATATGAAGCATATTTTGAATGCATCATGTGAATTTATGAAAGGTTTAAATCCCTTTGAACCTTTGAACAAGCCAAATGGTCCTCCTCCGAAGCCATCAACTGAAGAAACTCCAAAATTGGAACTAAAACCTTTACCTTCTCACCTTAATTATGCTTATTTGGGTAGTTCTGATATGTTACCTTGTTATTATTTCTTCTGACTTGTCTGAATTGTAGGAAGAAAAATTGCTGAGAGTACTACGTGAGCATAAAAGAGCAATTGGGTGGACAATGTTTGACATAAGAGGTATAAGTCTAGCTTTTTGCATGCATAAAATTCTTATGGAGGAAGGACACAAGCCAAGCATAGAACAACAACGCCGGCTAAATCCCAACATGAAAGAGGTGGTAAGAAAAGAAGTGATTAAATGGCTTGATAAAGGTATTGTATTTCCAATCTCTGATAGAAAATGGGTAAGTCCAGTCCAATATGTTACAAATAAAGGAGGAATAACTGTAGTGACAAATGAAAACAATGATCTGATTCCCATTAGAACTGTTACTGGGTGGAGGATTTGCATAGATTATAGAAAATTGAATAATGCCACCCGAAAAGACCATTTTCCTCTCCCCTTTATTGACTAAATGCTTGATAGATTAGCTGGGCAGGAATACTATTGTTTTTTGGATGGCTACTCGGGATATAATCAGATTGTTATAGCCCCAGAGGACCAAGAGAAGACCACATTTACATGTCCATATGGGACATATGCATTTAAAAGAATGCCATTTGGTCTTTGCAATGCACCTGCAACTTTTCAAAGGTGTATAATGGCTATTTTTACTGATATGGTTGGAAGATTTGTGGAAGTATTTATGGATGATTTTTCTGTATTTGGATGTTCTTTTGATGAATGTTTAATGAATCTTGACAAGGTACTTGCTAGGTGCGAAGAAACAAATTTGGTACTGAATTGGGAAAAATGTCATTTCATGGTAAGAGAAGGCATAGTCCTAGGGCACAAAGTGTCCAAGAATAGATTGCAGGTAGATAAAGCCAAGGTGGAAGAAATTAAAAAATTACCTCCACTGACATCAGTTAAAGGCATTCGCAGTTTCTTGGGCCATGCAGGTTTTTATCGTCGTTTCATTAAAGATTTTTCAAATATTTCATCTCCTTTATGCAGTCTTCTTGAGAAAGATACATCCTTCAAGTTTGATGATGCTTGTCTGAAAGCATTTGATGAGCTGAAAAGAAGATTAGTTACTGCACCAATTATCATTTCTCCAGATTGGAAACTTCCATTTGAGTTGATGTGTAATGCAAGTGATATAGCCATTGGAGCTGTTTTGGGGCACCGGAAGGAGAAAATCTTTTATTCCATTCACTATGCAAGCAGAACTCTTAATCCAGCTTAAATGAATTACACTATTACTGAAAAAGAGTTGCCCGTAGTAGTATGGGCATTTGATAAGTTCAGGTCCTATCTAGTGGGAACTAAAGTCATAGTTTACACAGATCACTCAGCTATCAGGTATTTATTTGCAAAGAAAGATGCCAAGCCAAGGTTAATTCGATGGGTTCTTCTTTTGCAGGAATTTGATTTGGAGATTCGAGATCGATAAGGGATAGAGAATCAGGTTGTAGATCACTTATCCAGGTTGGAAAATCGAGGCCATGTCACTGAAGGAGAATCAATCAAAGAAACATTTCCTGACGAGCATTTGCTCGCCATCACTTCGGATGAAACACCGTGGTATGCTGATTATGTGAATTTTATTGCAAGTGGGGTGACTCCACCAGAATTCACAGCTGATCATAGAAAAAGATTCTTACATGACGTGAGATTCTACATGTGGGATGAGCCTTTTCTATACAAGCAATGCGCAGATCAATTGGTAAGAAAGTGTGTCCCTGAAGAGGAGATGAATGCAATATTGCATGACTGTCATGCTTCTCTTTATGGAGGTCATCATGGTAGAGACAGAACTGTACAAAAGGTTTTGCAATCAGGTTTTTACTGGCCAAAATTATTTAAAGATGCACATGCTTTTGTTAAAAATTGTGACATGTGTCAAAGAACAGGTACAATCACGAAGAAGAACGAGATGCCTTTGCAAAATATTATGGCAGTAGAGCTCTTTGATGTCTGGGGAATTGATTTTATGGGACCATTTCCATATTCTAATGGTCACAGATACATTTTGGTTGCAGACGATTATATGTCTAAGTGGGTTGAGGCCATTGCTCTTCCTACTAAAGATGCAAAGGTAGTGGTAAGCTTTGTAAAGAAGCACATTTTCACGCGCTTTGGAACTCCAAGGGTATTGATAAGTGATGGAGGAACACACTTTTGTAACAAATTGTTGAAAAATATTTTAGCAAAATATGGGGTAAGACACAAAGTTGCCACTGCATACCACCCTCAAATGAGTAGTCAAGTTGAAGTGTCAAATAAGGAGGTAAAATAGATTTTGGAGAAAACAGTGAGTCCAAATAGGAAAGATTGGTCCGGTAAGTTAGAAAATGCATTGTGGGCTTACCGAACTGCATACAAGACTCCAATAGGTACTTCTCCGTACAGGTTGGTTTATGGAAAGGCATGTCATTTGCGTGTTTAGCTAGAACACAAAGCTTATTGGGCAGTCAAAAAGCTAAATATGGATATGGACTTAGCCGGTGAAAAAAGACTGCTACAACTCAATGAACTTGATGAGTTTCGGTTGCATGCTTATGAAAATGCCAAGTTATATAAAGAAAAGACCAAGAGGTGGCATGACAAGCACATCCAACATCGTGAGTTTGAGCCGGGTCAAGAAGTTCTCTTGTTTAATTCAAGGCTAAAGCTTTTTCCTGGAAAGCTTAAATCCCGATGGGCATGCCCTTTCATTGTGGTAAGTGTGACTCCTCGTGGAACAGTTGAATTGCGGGACATAAATTCAAGTGGTACATTCTTGGTGAATGGTCAGCGAGTAAAAAACTATTGGGGTGGTGATATTAAATGTTACAAGACCTCGGTAGATTTGGTTGATGCATGATGAAGTGTTGAGTCGTGCCGTGACTTTAAATTAGGCGCTTATTGGGAGGCAACCCAATGACTAACATCACTAACTTTTAATTGTAGTTTAGAAATATTAGATTTTAGATGTGTAATATTTTTAGTCAGGTGCAAGCATGAATTTGGCATAAAATCAGTGTACAATGATGTAAGGGGTAAATTGTGAGCTAAAAATCGAAAAATAGGCTAACTCTATGAAACATTGGCCTACCACATCGCATGGGGCGCCGTGCCACACACCGCACCAGGCAAAATTGCACAGATGAGGCAGAATACAAAATATTTGGAGCAGCTAAAAAAATTGGCCTACGTGCCGCGGGGTGCGCCGCGAGGGGCGCCGCGGCAGGCCATCTTTATAAAAAAATAAATTAATTCCTTAAATCCGAAACCCCCCCCCCTATTTCATTATTTCACTCCCCAAACTCTCTTCTTCTCAAACACTTGTCACACCCCTTTTTACCCCTCCAAAAGAGAATGTTGGTTATGGATTGTGGGTTAAAAAGTTTTTCAACTTAAAGTGACAATTTTGAAATAGGGATTATTTTATTTACAGAGTCTTCACTTGGAATTGATTTTTGTCGGTGTTCCAAGTCACCTTTTATTTGAATCCCAATTCAAAGGAAGGTTTGAGTCTTTAACTATTGGTCCGCGAAAACAAAGTCCGGATAAGGAATTCTGTTGATCGGGGAGAAGGTGTAAGGCATTCCCCGAGTCCCGTGGTTCTAGCACGGTCGCTTTATTGACTACATTTGGCTTGAATTAAACTTGAATAAACGGTGATTTATTTATTTTTTATGCTTTTGTTATGTCCGCTTTTACTAATTTGATAAAAAAAATAATAAAATGTCATAATCACACTACACTAACGAATGTGTAATCTAGACAAAATTTATTGGCTTAGTCATAACAGCACTACGCAAGCGAATCCACAATCATGACAAAAAATTATTAACACGTTATTACTTTCAGAAAAATTACTATATTTGTGCATTTAAAAAATTATTTATTAAGAGTTACTATCGCGCTACGCAAGCGAATCCGCGAGTTTAGCAAAGAGTTTATTAAATTAGAAAATAATTAAAGCTAGTAGAAATAGTATGAGATTACTGAATTAAAATATTAAGAGTTAATATCACGCTACGCAAGCGAGTCCATGAAATAATAATAATAAAAAGCTAAAATGGACCTACTGGTTGCCTAGCGCTTAAATTAATTAAAGGTACTTAAGTTATTGGATTATTATTACACATCATGAAAATTAACTAATTCTTAATAAGTTTATTCAACTAATCTACTAAGTATTATTTTGAAGATAGATCATATTATTTATTGAGAAAGTGGGCCAATTTGCTTACTTAGTTATGGCATTGGGCCAACATCTATGAAATAAATGGACAAAATATTTATAGACTTCTTAAAAGCATTGGGCCTATTGGACAGAATCTGCCTTGGCCAATTATTGGGCTCTAAAATGGGCACAAGCTGAAAGCCAAATAGATTTCAAATGCTGGTTTACTACGACAGCCCACCTGGACTAAATTGCGAGTCTGGCCTCTTTTGCTCTAAGCCATTAACCCTTATTTTTAATTAGCAATTTCAGAACCTATTTAGGATCTAGCCACTTTCTACCAAAAAAAAATCTATAATCCTTGCAGAGATGGTCACATATAAAATCTGTAAAAATAAATAAAGGTTTCAAGCATGTCTCTTTTGTTATTTTTCATAAACTGGCCAGAACTGCAAAGGTGCAAAAGGAGTCTTTAAGCACATTGCAACCTACTTGGAACATCTCAATTTTATATGCATCAATACTATAATAGATAGTAAAGACCAATAACACATGAATAAAAAACGTGTTTCATCAACCAAGGATTTATTTTACATACGAAATACAACAAGATATATTTAAACAATAAAGAAATTTAGCTAAGCACTCATTTATTTAAATGGACATGCTCCCAACAATCAGGATGAGTTCAAATCTTCTTGTTAATGTGAAAACATCTGCAACATAAGATTAAAGAGTTACCTGAGTCGTAGAATAATAAATACAACAACAAAGAATGGAAGATCAGCAACTAAAGCAGCATAAAAATAGCAGCACAACAACAGCAAAACCAACAACAAATCTGTGTTAAAACAGCTCGAAAACTCAGAGAAGAAGCCCAGAAGCAAACTCTAAAGAGGACTTATACTTTTCTAAAAAAAAAAGTTTGCACTTTAAGATTCACTCTTAAAACTTATAATTTTAGCTTACTAAAGGATGCTTCAGCTGCTATTTTTTTTTTGTATGTTCAAAAGCAGAAAATGATCCCCTCCAAAATGTGATGGAGTCCCATCTATATATCAAAACAACCAGCTATTTCAAAAAAATTAAAAATCAATCTCTTTGACAGATTTTTCTACAAAATCTGCTCTTAAATTCAAAAAGCAAGACTTTCTAGTTCAAATCTTGTCAAGTATTTCAAACAAAATCTGCTCTCCTCTATTCAAAGATAGACTTTATTCAAATAATGTCCAAAGATCTACATTTTCTTACCAAACAATTTGACTTTTGAGTGTTGTACTCAAAGAGTTTTGAAGCAGTAAACAAACAACCAAACAAGTACCATATACTCTTAAGTATTTTTCATTACCTCACTTTTATCAATACAAAACTATTTTACTACTTCAACAAGTGCAAAAACAGAAAATTTAACATTTCAAACTTCAAAAACTAATGCTAAAATAATTAATAATAGGCAAATATAAAATCTGAAAAATAAAAATAAAAATAAAAAAATCAGCCATGAAAAAGAATAGTATTTTACTATTTTACACATCAAAAGGCCGAAAAAATGGTGGTATGCCAAAGAGGGTGTTCCGGGAGGTCGCCGAAATTAGGCCGGATTTTGGTCGTCGGATTTTTGAGGTAGAATTGACATCAATAGCTAGGTCTTGAGGAGCTCTATCCATTGATGTAGGTATTTTGGGGTGGTAGTGGTTAGAGCTTCAAGAATTTGGACAGAAAAGTGACAGGAAAGTTTCATTGATCTACGATTCAAGGAGTTTGAGGGATTTGTTTAGGATTTGGTTTGGAGATATGGAAAGAGGAAGTTGTGGAGATTACGTGGCGTGAATTTGGAGGTGTTTGGAGGTGGTCTGATGGCGGCGGCGATTTCCGGCAGGCAGCGGTGGGCGGAGTTGGGGCGGCGTAGAGAGAGAGAAGAGAGAGAGAAGAGAGAAGAAGTAGAGGGAAAGAAGAGAGAGGGAATAAGGGGGAAATGGGGCAAATTTTTGGGGATTTTAGGCTTTAAATACCTAGGATGAAGATCAACCTAGGACCGTTGGATTAAATCAAGATGGGTGGATGAGATTGAATCTTGTCACTTAACCAAAACGACGTAGTTTCAAGACAAAACTACGTCGTTTTAAGCTCTTCTTGGAAGCCCCCTTTTGGACCGGATTTGGGCTCTTTGGGCTCAAATTTTGGGCCAATTTTGGCACAATTTTAATTAAATTATACTAGCCCAATCTGTACTCCGTTTATCAAACCATTACTCAATTCTTAAAACCTATACATACACAAATAAGAACAAATACATACACACACACACACACATATATATATATATATATATATATATATATATATATATATACAGGGCAAAAATTAGGCATTTACAGCTGCTCCTCTTTGCTCGAGAACATGAAGAGTTTTTGTGCAAAGACAAATAAATGCTATGGATAATTTTTGCTCACATTCACTCTAGTGGAAGCATTTTGAAAAATGTGGTAACCGGACCTTGCTTCTGAGGTTGCCTACATATTCTGGGCTATAAAGGAATCAGGTCAGTGTAGTTCTAAAAAACTTTGATAGCTGGGACTACCGGACACTGGACTTAAGACAGTTGTTGCTGCTGCTGTTGCTGTTACTCTTACCGTTACTGCTTCATACATCAAAAGAAAAAGAGAAGAGCACTACATATGTCTGCAAACTAAGAGTACAAAAATTCCTATCCACGTGTCTTCTAGAGTCAAATCTTGATTTTTGACCTACTAGCTTGTGTTGACCTTAGATTGGATCTTAATTCTTTTGAAGAAAAGATTATGACTCAATCTCGATGGCTTGCTTTCTAGATCAGAATTTGAGAAGATGAATCTCGAGAAGCTGGGCTGCTGACACATTATCAAAGCTAAACTCCGACTATCTTGTGATCGAAGCATTTCTTTCTTCTGATGAGAAACTGAAACTGCAAGCTTTAATCGTCACTTGTGCTATACGGCCGAGCCTGCAAAGCCATCAAAGACAGACAAAAACGAACAAAATTTTTCTGCCCCAGTCTAGCACTAGAAATATTTTGTGAGTTATTAGAGAAATCTGTAAATTATCTAATTTATTGAAAAAGCAGACAGAAACAGTAGTAAAAACTATCTAAAAAGGGATAAAATTTGGTAACGAATGATTGTATAACCAGGGATCGATACCACGTACTACTGAAAGAAAATGTAATCAGGGGTTGGTACCTTCTCTCACTAGAAGGAAATAGAATCGGGTGTTAGCACCATGTATTATTGATAAAGTGTTGAATCTTTATAGGTGAAAAAAAGTTCGATCTGAGTTAAACTGTATTTAAACAACCTGAGCGAAGATTACTTCTACCAGGAACTATGAACTAGATCCCCCTAGGCGAAACGGTTCTACCTGGGTTAAGCTACGTAAAACACCCTAAGCAAAGAGTGCTTCTACCCGGAAACTATGAGCTAGATCCCCCTAGGCGAAACGGTTCTACTTGGGTTAAGCTACGTAAAACGCCCTGAGCAAAGAGTACTTCTACCTGGAAACTATGAGCTAGATCCCCCTAGGCCAAACGGTTATACTTGGGTTAAGCTACGTAAAACGCCCTGAGCGAAGAGTACTTCTACCCGGAAACTATGAGCTGGATCCCCCTAGGCGAAACGGTTCTACCTGGGTTAAGCTACGTAAAACACCCTGAGCGAAGAGTACTTCTACCCGGAAACTATGAGCTAGATCCCCCTAGGCGAAACGGTTCTACCTGGGTTAAGCTACGTAAAACACCCTGAGCGAAGAGTACTTCTACCCGCAAACTATGAGCTGGATCCCCTAGGCGAAAAGGTTCTACTTGGGTTAAGCTACGTAAAAACAACCTGAGAGAAGAGTACTTCTACCCGGAAACTATGAGCTGAATCCCCATAGGAGAAATGGTTCTACCTGGGTTAAGCTACGTAAAACACCCTGAGTGAAGAGTACTTCTACCCGGAAACTATGAGCTGGATCCCCCTAGGCGAAACGGTTCTACCTGAGTTAAGCTTCAGAAATAGGAGGTGTGAACAATAGTGATGCATGCTGAAAATAAAAGAAAAATGGAGATTTTAAGGATCTTACGTTTGGTGACATTCGTTCACTTAGGACCGACATTCTGCACTACTTTGTTCCTGCTTTAAACAAAGAAAAACTTATGAGTTTTTAAAGTGGTGGTTGGTTTGTGGCCTTGATGCCCTGAGTAGCTTGATTCACGAGCATTGCTGTCGAAGAACCGATTCTGTCAGCATGGTACCGAGATGTTATGCCACTCTGTATCATTTTCTAGAGACCTTGGCTTTGCAATGTTGCCCCCAACTGTTTCATACCCAGATGTCCATGGTACCGCTACCCTTGTCTCTAAGGCAATGCATTTTTCTCTAAAATCAAACTCAGTTGTCTTACCGCAGTATCAGTTTGTGTCCGTAGTGCTCATCAACCTTTATCATAAAGTAAGTTTTGCTTAGGCGACCTTTTTAGCTCTTTTTTTTAGACACTTTGTTTGTCTTATCGAATGAGATCAGAGATGGATTTGTGCCTTCATCAATGCCATATATGCCCCAAATTGTGCTCGACATTACGGGGAAGCTGTAGCCAGTTTTGCAGCCCTTTCTTTGCTCCGATTTTGATTCAGGATTAGACCGAAGGGGACTCAAAGAAAAATTATGGGTAAAAACAGAATAATAATTGGAAGTGAAAAAGAATTGTGCTTAAACAAAAGGTGTCCCTTTCGGGGAAAGGAATAGGGAGACTTATCTGGAGGTATGTGCCGACTTTAATGAATCATGACATGCATTTTGGACTAGATGTCTGATCTGTCTAATTCTCAAAATCCGCTGCAAATGTTCATTTTGAATTTGTCTTGGTTGTGGTCATGCCGGAGAATCAAAGACCCTTATTCGGCTAGTAGCACCTATTGCAGGTTTTCACTAACTAACCTCTCTCATTTCTCTGCTAACCGTCACCTTATGGTGCCCATCTGGGTTTTTACAAATAAGACTCTCATTTCTCTGCTCACTATCTCCTTATAGTGCCCGTACGGGTTTTCACTGATAAGACTCTCTCATTTTTTTTTTCGACTAAGATACTGTATGAGGGAGGTTACCCAATGCCTTTGGCATGGGGACTTCAATCATTCTTAAAAAACATCTATCAAAAGTTCTTGAAAAGTAAAAAGGCGAAATGAACCTTGAACTGAATTACAATTTTTGGAATCATTTTTACAGAGAAAAAAAACCATGAAATAAAAACAAACTTTTGCCCCAGTTTTGGAGTATTGGGAATATTTACTTTTTGTTCTGATGGGACCAAACCCAGGGTAAGGCTGCCTACGTATCCTTTCGAAATCAGGTCAGACGTAGTTCAATGACTCAGAGATTTGTTGTTGTTGTTGTTGTTGTTGTTGTTTTTTACAAGTACATAAGTTTCAAGAAGTTAGAAACAAGGAAGACAAATATGGCTCAAAAGGATTAACAAAAAGGGTGACACCTATTTGGAATAGCAAGCAAATGATAGCCTTTGCCACTTCAATCTGAGAAAATCAATGCGTGAAAATTCTACAATGGGTATATATCAGACATAATATCTTTTGGTTGCATCTGCATTAATAGTCATGTCTGGTACCCGTCCTTCTTCATCTACCAAGTGCAAGGCCCCTTTTGGTAACACTTTCTTGATGATGTAGGGTCCTTGCCAGTTCAGGGCGAACTTTCCTTTAGCTTCTACCTGGTGCAGAAAGATGCGTTTCAAAATCAGTTGGCCTACCTCAAACTGCCTTGGGTGCACTTTCTTATTGTAAGCGCGTGTCATTCTTTGCTGGTATAACTGGCCGAAACACACTGCTACTAGTCGTTTTTCATCGATCAACATCAGTTGTTCTAATAGGGTCTTGACTCACTCGGTGTCTTCAATCTCTGATTCCACAATAATTCGGAGAGAGGGAATTTTGACTTCAGCGGGTATTACAGCTTCAGTTCCGTATACAAGCAGATACGGAGTTGCACCAATAGATGTGCGAACAGTCGTACGGTATCCCAAAAGAGCAAAAGGCAACTTTTCATGCCATTGCCTAGAACCTTGGATCATCTTCCTAAGAATCTTCTTGATGTTCTTGTTTGTCTCTTCAACTGCTCCATTGGCTTTTGGCCGGTAAGGGGTAGAATGGCGATGCATGATTTTAAATTGTTCGCATACCTCCTTCATCAAATGACTATTTAGATTGGCTGCATTGTCAATGATAATGGTCTTTGGGATACCAAAACGACAAATGATGTTGGAGTGAACAAAGTCTACGACTGCTTTCTTGGTGACTGCTTTGAAAATGATGGCTTCCACCCACTTGGTGAAGTAATCAATTGCAACCAAAATGAAACTATGACCATTTGAAGCCTTTGGCTCGATCGGCCCAATAACATCCATTCCCCAAGCAACGAAAGGCCAAGGAGAGGACATGGGATGCAACTCTGAAGGAGGGGAGTAAATAAAGTCACCATGAATTTGGCACTGGTGACACTTGCGAACAAATCTGAAGCAATCTCGCTCCATGGTAAGCCAGTAATACCCTGCCCGTAGAATCTTCTTCGCCAAAACATATCCATTCATGTGAGGCTCACATACCCCTGCATGCACTTCACTCATGATCTGCTCTGCTTCTGTAGCATCTATGCATCTCAACAAGTTTAAATCTGGGGTCCTCTTGTACAGAATTTACCCATTCAGGAAGAAACCACTGGCGAGTCGCCTTATAGTTGTTTTTTGATCTCCTTTGGCATGCTCTAGATATTCTCTTGTTTTCAAGAATTGTTTTATGTCATGATACCATGGTTCACCATTTGGTTCTATCTCGATTGTATTACAGTAAGCGTGTTGATTCCGAGGCTAGAGTACCCAAGGCATCGGCTAGCTCGTTGTGAAATCGGGGAATGTACCTGAACTCGATAGATTTGAACCTTTTGCTCAAGTCTCGCACACATTGTCTGTACGGAATAAGTTTGATGTCTTGAGTCTCCCATTCGCCTTGGGCTTGCCGGATAAGCAAGTCAGAATCTCCCATAACAAATAGTTCATGCACATCCAGATCGATGGCCATTTTCAAACCCATGATACAAGCTTCGTATTTTGCCGTATTATTAGTACAAAAGAACCGAAGTCGGGCCATCGCAGGGTAATGGTGTCCAATAGGTGAGATGAGGATTGCCCCGATCCCAACTCCTTTGACATTGACAGCCCCATCAAAATACATTTTCCATACAGGGTGATCATCTGGAACCACTTCCTCTATCGAGTTGACCTCTTCATCCGGGAAGTATGTGCTAAGTGGCATGTACTCATTATCAACTGGATTCTCTGCCAAATGATCTACCAAAGCCTGTGCTTTCATCGCGGTGCGAGTGACATAGACGATGTCAAACTCTATGAGCAGGATTTGCCATTTTGCTAGCTTGCCAGTGGGCATTGGCTTTTGCAAGATGTACTTCAAGGGATCCATTCTGGATATGAGGTAAGTAGTGTAGGCCAAAAGATAATGTCTCAACTTCTGAGTGACCCAAGTCAAGGGACAACATGTCCTTTTCTAAAAGGGTGTACTTAACCTCATAATTTGTGAACTTCTTTCTCAAATAATATATTGCATGTTCCTTTCTGCCTGTTGCATCATGTTGCCCCAGAACGCATCCAAAGGAATTATCCATCACTGATAGATATAAAAACAAAGGCCTACCAGGTTCAGGTGGGACCAGTATAGGGGGTTTTGATAGATAATCTTTGATCCTGTCAAAAGCCTTTTGGCAATCGTCTTTCCATCTGACAGCGGCATCCTTTTTCATCAACTTAAAGATAGGCTCGCACGTAGTTGTGAGCTGAGCAATGAACCTACTGATGTAGTTCAACCTCCCGAGCAAACTCATGACCTCTTTTTTGTTCTTCGGGGGTGGCAGATCTCGGACTTTATCTTAGATGGATCCAATTTGATGCCTCTCCGGCTGACTATAAAACCGAGGAGTTTCCAGATGGAACCCCAAATGCACACTTGGCTAGATTAACCTTAAGGTCATACCGACGAAGCCGTTCGAAGAACTTTTTTAAATCACACACGTGATCGTCTTGTGTCTTTGATTTTATGATAACATCGTCGACATATACTTCAATCTTTTTGTGCATCATGTCTTGAAAAAATGGTGGTCATGGCCCTCATGTAAGTTGCCCCTACATTCTTTAAACCGAATGGCATGACCCTGTAATAATAAGTACCCCATGGCGTGGTGAAAGCGGTCTTTTCTGCATCATCCTCATCCATTAGAATTTGGTGGTACCCAGCATAGCAATCCACAAATGATTGGATCTCATGCTTTGCGCAATTATCTACAAGAATGTGGATGTTTGGAAAAGAAAAATTATCCTTTGGACTTGCTTTGTTCATGTCCCTATAGTCGACACAAACTCTGGTTTTTCCATCCTTCTTTAGCATGGGCACAACATTTGCCACCCAGGTGGTGTATCGGACAGCTCTGACCACATTGGCACTTAGTTGCTTCATTATTTCTTCTTTAATTTTGTCGCTCATGTCTGTTTTAAATTTTCGTTGCTTTTGTTGGACTGGTGGAAAACCAGGATACATAGGAAGCTTATAAACCACCAGATCAGCACTTAAACCCGGCATATCATCGTAAGACCAAGCAAACACATCTCTGTATTCAAATAAAAGTTGAATCAAGATATCTCTAGTTTTTTGTTCAGTGTGAATGCTTATCTTCGTTTCTCTAACTTCTTCAGGACTTCCGATATTAATCGTCTCAGTTTCATTGAGGTTTGGCTTAGGCTTGTTTTCAAATTGTTCCAACTCTCTTTTTATTTCCTCAACAATCTCATCTTCTTCATATTCAAACTCTTGATGCGTTATTTCGATATTAGATAGTTTTTCAAGATCTGGGCATGAATTCCCCATGCATGTCATGTTATTAAAGCCGGCATTAACAAAACTGAAATGAAAATAAAATGACCGGAATTAGGAAAAGGAAAAGGAAAAGATAGGAAACTTAATAGGAAACTGAACTGCATTTTATTGAATTCGAAAGGATAGAAGGGTTAACATCAAAACAAAACAATCATCCTGAGATATTTGGATTACAACCCTGAAAGTAACCCAAAATACAAAAAAGAAGCTACAAAAGCAGAATACCAAGACTCCTTCCTTGTGGGGAGAAGAGTTGCTTCCCAGTTGGTGAGCATGGTGTCTGGGTCAATTAATTGCACATCGGCATGACTAGTGCCTTCACCAGCATGGATCATATTCACTTTAGAAAACATCTCGCTGAGGTCATGGCAAATTTCATCAATATTTGCATGCGCCGAGGAATTTTGACCCTCTCGGAGTCGTGCCTTGACAAAAGTGTAGAAAATATGAGGGATAGGCTGTTGCAAGACCCATCCACTCTTTTTGCAGTGTTTGGATTTGTTTTTGTCTGCTTGTGTTGGCCTGAAGCCTAAGCCAAAAGTACCCTGGTTTCCTAACAGAGAAATAGGCTCTGAAATTCCTTGCAATGATGCCCCCAAACCTTTTCCTAGCTCATAACCTTGTCTCATCATAACCGTAGCCACCATTACAGATGTGGCGGAAAGACGAGGATGCAGAATGGGCTTTCCTTACTCAACATGGTCCACAGCAACCACTTCAAAAACCTGATAGACAATGGACTCAGACCCTTCCTTGGCCTCAATACAGGGAATTAACGGGTCTTTATAAACGGAAGACTCGTCTTCTCCGTAAATAATAATTTCTTGCCCGTCATGTTCGAATTTGAGCATCTGGTGCAAGGTGGATGGCACAGCTAGGCTGTATGGATCCATGGCCTTCCAAGAAGAAAGTTATAAGAAGTGACCATGTCCACTACTTGGAAAACAATCTCAAAGTCCACCGGCCCAATCGTCATGATGAGGTTGATTTCCCCCATGGTATCTCTCGCTGAGCCATCGAAAGCCCGGATACGAACATTGCTGGGTCGGATTCTGTCCGTATTGATCTTCATGCTTTGCAAAGTAGAGAGAGGTCATACATCTACACTTGAGCCTCCATCAACCATGACTCTCTTTACATAATGCCCCTCACATTTGACCATCAAGTTCAAAGCCCTATTATGCCTGGCTCCTTCCTCGAGAAGTTGATCATCGATAAATGAGATTCTGTTTACCTCAAAAAATCTATTGGCCATCTTCTCTAACTGATTCACTATGGTCTCCTCTGAGATATGTGCCTCGTTCAAGACCTTGATTAGTACACGGGCATGCTCTTTGGAATGTATGAGCAGAGATAGTAGAGAGATTTGGGCAGGAGTCTTTCTTAGCTGGTCAATGATTGAGTAATCCTGAGCTTTCATTTTCTTCAAAAACCCTTCTGCCTCTGCTTTAGTGACTGACTTCTTTATTGGCAATTGGCCTCCTCTGGTTTGCTTGGCCTTCATCAACTCTTCTGGAGAATAACACCTCCCCGATCGAGTCAAACCTCTAGTTTCCCCTACTTCCTCTATGATTTCCTTGCCTTTTTAGGTCATCACAGTTTTGTTGTAGTTCCAAGGAACAGTTTTCGTGTTTGTCACAGGGGGTTGCACAACAAGTTTGATTATGATCGGCTATGTTATTCCATTCTTACTGCCCCAATTCTGCCTTGTGACGAGGTGGTCTCCAAGGACATACAACCTTGGTCTTGGAACATTGGAGAAAATCTCTAACCTCGAGACCTTGGGCACAAATAAAGTTACCTTTTATGAGTTCGAGACGCCTTTCACAATCAACGGCACATCTTGGCTTGGTCTTACTTCCAGACTTGTTCCTTCTTGAATTGCTCCCACTATCATTTCTGTTTGGCCGACCGGCTTGTATTCCTGATCTCAGCCAATCATTCCCACGAAATGAACATCATTGTGTTCCGGCAACGGGTTGTTTGTCACATTAGGAGGGTCCTCGCCATTCGTTATTACAATTAATTTTTCAGAAATGAGTCTTTCTATTGCTCATTTCAGAGTCCAACAGTCATCGGTGCTATGCCCCGGGGCACCTGAATGATATTCACATCTAGCATTTGCTTGAAATCCATGTGAATTCGGATGCATATGGTGGGGAGCGATGGGTCCAATCACGCCCATTTGCTTCAGCTTCTGGAATAGATTAGAGTATGATTCAGCCAATGGAGTGAATTTTTCTGCCGGCTTTTGCTCTCGACCATAATCCTGCCTGGGCGAGCATTGTAGGGTGCCCGAAAATTTTGTTGCTGAGGTCGGGGGCCCCTTGGAGCTAGTGCCCGTACCTGCTGATTGGGAGGCCGAGCTTATGATTAAGTATTGAACACTGTATATTGTGGTGGGCCTATGGAGTATTAAGAAATTGGCGGGGGATAGTAATGTTGAGGGTAGCTGGATCGCCCCTGCTGAACTTGCACATAAGGGTGTGATGCCCCTCTTTGAACTTCCCTGGATCCCGAGGTCATCATAGAACCTTCATCTCTCTTTTTCCTATTTGCAAAACTTCCCGACCCATTTTGGATCACTTGGGTGGTGGCTTTGAGAGCAGCCTGACTTACAATTTTGCCAGTCTTTAGGCCATTTTAGACCATTTCCCCTATCTTGATTACTTCAGCAAAAGGCCTACCCATTGCAGACATCATGTTTTGGAAATAATCAGGCTCTTGAGCCTCCAAAAAGAGAGTGATCAACTCATGATTATCCATGGGTGGCTTAACTCTGGCCGCTTGCTCCCTCCACTTGATGGCGTACTCCCTAAAGCTTTCCGTCGGCTTTTTTTCATATTGGATAGGGAATTGCAGTCTGGTGCAATATCAATGTTGTATTGGAATTGCTTGATGAAGGCATGCGCCATGTCATCCCAAACATGACAGTGAGAGATGTCTTGGTCAATGAACCATTTGGAAGCTACCCCCACAAGGCTTTCCCCAAAGTAAGCAATCAGCAGCTCTTCCTTTCCTCCTGCACCCCTCAGCTGGTTGCAGTACCTTTTCAAGTGGGCGATAGGGTCGTCGTGTCCATCATATTTCTCAAATTTTGGGGTCTTGAACCCTCGTGGCAAATGGATGTGAGGGAACATGCATAGATCACTGAATGAAACACTTTTGTGACCACCTAGTCCCCGTATGTTCTTTATATTCTGTTTAAGACTTTTCATTTTCCTCGCCATCTCATCTGGCTCAATCGTCATGGCAGGCATTTCATTTTCCACTGGTGATTCGTATCGAGGAGTCTGATTGTATGGAGCCGAGACCCCAAAATCCATATTAGGAGAATAGTATTGTCCATCATAAGCATGAGATGGTGGCTCATTATTTGGCCTCATCATAGGAGGTGGTGGCGGGATTGTATATACCGGTGCGCCAGACACGACGAGAGGGGTGTTCCTGACCGGTGCGACAGGAAGTCGCATATTAGAGGTACTGGGGGAAGCATGGAGGCTGTAGTTCGGCACATACCCTGGTGGTAGAATGGGCTCGCTCGTTGCATGGAACGGGGGTTGAGTAGCCTTGGGTATGGTGTAAGTTCCCTCTGAGGGACCCTGGGGTGGAGGTCGACCGAAAACCCAAGCTTGATATACATCTGACAGTTGTTGTCTCAATTTTCTTATCTCCTCAGACTCTTGCTCAACTGACTGACCCTGCGGATTGTCACTGACCAACTCGATTTCATCACTGTTATCCATTACTACTGGTCCCTTAGATCTTGTGAAGTAATGATGTGCTGCCAGATTTACCACAAACCAACCACCTTAAACTTACTGGATTAAGAGACAACAAACGTGTTAGGGTTGGCATTTTATAGATATGAATTACACGTAATATGGCATGCTCCTAACATCACCACTATTTCTAAAATGCTTTTGGAATGCTTCAATGTTTCATTCCGGCTTATCAGCTTTTTGCTTATTGACACTATTATTTCTTTCTTTTTTTCTCATTTTTTTTTCACTCGCCTTATTTGATCCCTTACTTTAGAGCCATTTTAAAATGAATACTTGATCGAACCTTTTGTGGGTTGCCTACATATCATATCGCCGCATGAATCAGATCATTACGTAGTTCAGATACAAGACCCTTTTTTTTACAAAACAAACATCTTTTTGGTTCATTTTAGAATTTTTCTAAACAAAAATCTTTTCATTGAAAAATAATTCTTTTTTTTTATACAAGACTCAAAAGGCAAGAGTTACATAAAGATAAACAAGACCAAACCTGACTAAAACAGACTTTTTAGGATAAAAGGCAAAACAACAAGACTCAAAACGCCAAAAGACTCTTACAAACTCAAAAACAACAAAAGCATAATGAAAAAGGACTGATAACTAAAAGAAGACTTTGATATCTGTAGTAGAATCCACCAACATCACTGTAATCAAGGCTCTTGTTCCTGCACCTAACCCCCAACATTGCGGTATATCCTTTCCAAGTCTGCAAATATATGACGAGCAATGTTCAATGATACTTCTGCAAACCGCTCGGGCGTCATTCCCTGGCAACTCCTGCATGTTCTTGAGGTATATGTGGCTACCTCGAGGATCTTTCCTTTAATGTATTCCTGAGCCACATGTAACTCTTGATTTTGCTGCCCACGTGTCTCAGCTAGATCCAACGCATCACGCTCGCGGTCCAAGGCCATATCTTTCTGGCGCCGATTTTCTAGTAACTCCCCCTCCAACCGATTTATCATACTCTAGTAGTGATGTCTTTCTACTTCAAACTCCGCGATCTGTCTCTCCTTGCTTGATTCAACTCCCTCTAACTGATCCCTTAAACCTTTGATTAGTGGAGTGTAACTCAGGCGCTCATGATCACGGACTACCCTGAACTAGGCTTCTCTCTCTTCTTGTTGATGTGCGGTTGTGACCATGTTCTTCTTTCGAATTTGGGATTTGAGTGCTTGCCTCTCTCGTGCCCACTGAGCTTTCTCTTTCTCAAAAGCATCATACAGCATATCCTTGTCTACTTTAACAATGCTAAGCTCTTCTTGCAGTTCTCCAAAGTCAGATTCATAACCCCTTTTCATCTCTTCCGCAGCCAACCCAACTCTGTTTCGAATCTCAGCCTCCCACTCTGTGGTGCTCTTCACGACTGTCCCTGGTCTATCTGCGAGAGCATCTTGATTATAGAACCACTCAAGATAAGAAGGATTCAACTCACCACTTCTTCAATCTGCCACCATGGTGCCACGCTCGAGTATCTTAGTGCCATTCCAAACACGTTGAGCATAAGCTTCACGAATGGGATCCTCTGATGTGGCTTCCTAGATAAAATTTTCCATAGTCTCTACCGAGGGAACTATTTATTTGTGACCCAACTGACGTAGAACTCACATGGGAACATATGGCTGATAACCTCGAAGCCCCATTAAGATCAAAAACGGATGGCAAGATGACATATTCCGCGGTGAACCAAGGATAATTCCATGTGATCTGATCATCTTTTAAGGAGTGAAGATACTCTCTCCAATCATTGACACTTTCTGGGAAAATGCAGATCTCCAGCTCACTCTTCAATCTAGCATTATACTGGCAAACATGATTACCCCAACAAGTACGGTGGTCTACCTGATAAGGACGACGGAAAAGATGATCCATGAACAACATCTAGAGCAGGAGGTTGCAACCTTTAAAGAAACCTTTTCCTTCCCAGCACCTGGTCAAGGCACGAAAGGTATCTGCTAACACCATTGGAAGAATATAGGAATCATTTCTTTTCATCATGGCTGTGACTATCCCAGATAACCAAATGTTGATCTTTCGATCCTCTCTCGGGAAGACCATGCACCCCAAGAAAGCTACAATGAAAAATGCTTTCCATCCATGGCCTCGCCATGTGTGTTGGTTCTGTTTGTTAATTAGCTTCTTCCCATATTCTGAGAACCCCATTTCATGCTCGTACCTGTCATACAAGAAATCTAGGCGGACCTGCCCTTGCGCCATATGTGCTATCTCGGTGTGGCTGATCCATATCTGCTCAAGGAACTTGGTAGCAGTAACGTCTCTGGGAGCCAAAAGTCTCTTTGTTCGACTCTTATGCCTCAGGTCGGTATATTCAGCGAATTCCTCCAAGGTAGGAGTCATTTTAAACCCATTGAGACGAAACACATTATTCTTCGGGTCCCAGAAATAAACCAAAGCCTCAATGAGTTCTTGTTTGGGCTCAATCTCCATAATGTTTACCAATTTTTTCAAATAATCTTTGATCTTTCCTTGCTCAAACCCATCCATGTTATTCCACCATCGCTTCAATAACCTGGGCACTTTGTCGACAATCTTAAACGGCGAGTGCTCTTCATCTCTCAGCCTCTTGTCAGGTCTCCCACTAACTGAATCCATATCGTACCTGTATAAATAAAATTATGAGGTCGGGTCCAAATCTTAACTCGAAGAAATGACACCAAACAGACTTCTGGATAAGACAACTGACAAACTTCATATGATAAGAGGTAGACTCTAGAAGGATTACTCAGGTATCTCACCGAGGAAACAAAAATGGTCGGACAAAGGGCAAATGATAAAAGGCGACGAAGAGGACAAGATGGTTATTTTTATGAAAATGACTCTTCAACACCTACAAGAAAAGTACTAATGCAGTCTCGGTAAAAACATCTGAATACATGGATAAAAAAAAATAAAAGCTTATTTTTAAAAAAAATATGTAAGGTTGACATTGGCCAAAATGGCTGGTAACAAAGGACGACATGATAAAAACAAAATGACTATTTTTACGAAAATAGCCCTTCGACACTTTCGAGGAAGGTTGAAAGGTTGTCCCGGCAAAAAACGGTCAAAAATAAAGACAAAATGCTAAAAGGTGTTAAGAATGACCAAAGTAATCATTTTATATAAAAATAGCCCTTTGGCAATTCCGAGAAAGGTTTTAAGGCAATTTCGTCAAAAATGGTTCCACATTGGGGGAAAAATGGTAAAATATTAGCTATATCTACGAAAACAACCCTTCGATGGCTCCGAAGAAGGTTTCGAGGTTGTATTAAAAAACATGATCGGACGTAAAGACAAAACAATGAAAAAGTAAAAGAGAAAAAAAAAGAAGCAAAACTATCGATTTTTTTTTATTTATTAAAAGAAAAATATTATGGACACACCGATTTCGAAAACTCTTGCAAAAATGGGGGCCAACCCTGATGAAGGTTTCCTACGTACCCCAATAAAATTGTGAGAATCGGACCTGCGTAGTTTAAACCAAGACTAGACCATTTTTATATTATTTTTATTTGGTAAAAACGAATTACCTGTACAAAACTAGGGAATGACTTTTCTTTTTCTTTTTTCGCTCAACTAATTTTCTAAAGCCAGTAAATAAATGCAAGCAAGCCTTCCAAATGATGCAACAAATAGCACATAAGTGAACATAATGGTCTCAAAAAGGATACCTGTCTTATACGGACTCGGCCCCTGTGCCGAGCTTCGCTAAGTCAAGTGCATATGATGCAACCAAAACGATCCTACTAGGGATAACCAGTCATGTGGCTTGTTCTTCTATATTTTAAAAGTCCTAGGGGACGAGGCGTATCTAGACTGACCATAAAACGAGCGAACAACTCGAGTTGGGAAGGGGTAGCATACCGGGAGCAATACTTCTCCGGCTTAACTACTGGACCCTCCCCGTTCTTAAATATGGGTGACTAATAATCCTTCACTGGGAGCCCAGGCGCACGGACTTTATCTCAACAAAGAATGGGGCGCGTATCCGCGATTCCCGAGGTTGTATTCAGAAGACTCAAAGGGGGTTCGCAAGAAGACAATTTATTAAACAGTTCAACAATATCAAAGCGGTAAAGAGCAATCAAGTAGCACATTATGCCCAAATAGATCACAGTTATATACAAAAAATTAATAAAGCCAAATAAAGTCAATGTACAAGCTCGAATTCTTGAGTACCTCCCCAGCAGAGTCGCCAGAGCTGTCACACCCCTTTTTACCCCTCAAAAAGATAATGTGGGTTATGGATTGTGGGTTAAAGAGTTTTTCCAATTAAACTGACAATTTTGAAATAGGGATTATTTTATTTACAGAGTCGCCACTTGGAATTGATTTTTGTCGGTATTCCAAGTCACCTTTTATTTGAATCCCAATTCAAAGGAAGGTTTGACTCTTTTACTATTGGTCCGCGAAAACAAAGTCCGGATAAGAAATTCTGTTGGCCGGGGAGAAGGTGTAAGGCATTCCCCGAGTCCCGTGGTTCTAGCACGGTCGCTTTATTGACTACATTTGGCTTGAATTAAACTTGGATAAACGGTGATTTATTGGATTTTTATGTTTTTCTTATGTCCGCTTTACTTATTTGATAAAAAAAAATGTCATAATCACACTACGCTAACGAATGTGTAATCTAGACAAAATTTATTGGCTTAGTCATAACAGCACTACGCAAGCGAATCCACAGTCATGACAAAGAATTATTAACACGTTATTACTTTTAGAAAAATTACTATATTTGTGCATTGAAAAAATTATTTATTAAGAGTTACTATCGCGCTACGCAAGCGAATCTGCGAGTTTAGCAAAGAGTTTATTAAATTAGAAAATAATTAAAGTTAGTAGAAATAGTATGAGATTACTGAATTAAAATAGTAAGAGTTAATATCACGCTACGCAAGCGAGTCCGTGAAATAATAATAATAATAAGTTAAAACGGACCTACTAGTTGTCTAGCGTTTAAATTAATTAAAGGTACTTAAGTTATTGGATTATTATTACACATCATGAGAATTAACTAATTCTTAATAAGTCTATTCAACTAATCTAGTAAGTATTATTTTGAAGATAAATCATATTATTTATTGAGAAAGTGGGCCAATTTGCTTACTTAGTTATGGCATTGGGCCAACATCTATGAAATAAATGGACAAAATATTTATAGACTTCTTAAAAGCATTGGGCCTATTGGACAGAATCTGCCTTGGCCAATTATTGGGCTCCGAAATGGGCACAAGCTGAAAGCCCAATAGATTTCAAATGCTGGTTTACTACGACAGCCCACCTGGGCTAAATTGCGAGTCTGACCTCTTTTGCTCTAAGCCATTAACTCTTATTTTTAACTATCAATTTCAAAACCTATTTAGGATCTAGCCACTTTCTACCAAAAAAAAAATTTAATCCTAGCAGAGATGGTCACATATAAAATCTGTAAAAATAAATAAAGGTTTCAAGCATGTCTCTTTTGTTATTTTTCATAAACTGGCCAGATCTGCAAAGGTGCATAAGGAGTCTTTAAGCGCATTGCAACCTACTTGGAACATATCAATTTTATATGCATCAATACTATAATAGATAGTAAAGACAAATAACACATGAATAAAACAGTGTTTGATCAACCAAGGATTTATTTTACATATGAACTATAACAAGATATATTTAAACAATAAAGAAATTTAGCTAAGCACTCATTTATTTAAATGGACATGCTCCCAACAATCAAGATGAGTTCAAATCTTCTTGTTAATGTGAAAACATCTGCAACATAAGATTAAAGAGTTACCTGAGTCGCAGAATAATAAATACAGCAACAAAAAATGGAAGCTCAGCAACTAAAGCAGCATAAAAATAGCAGCACAACAGCAGCAAAACCAACAGCAAATACGTGTTAAAACAGCTCGAAAACTCAGAGAAGAAACTCAAAAGCAAACTTTAAAGAGGACTTATACTTTTCTAAAAAAAAGGTTTGCACTTTAAGATTCACTCTTAAGACTTACAATTTCAGCTTACTAAAGGTTGCTTCAGCTACTAATTTTTTTTTTGTTGTATGTTCAAAAGCAGAAAATAATTCCCTCCAAAATGTGATGAAGTCCCCTCTATATATCAACACAACCAGCTATTTCAAAAAATTAAAAATCAATCTTTTTGACAGATGTTTCTACAAAATCTGCTCTTAAATTCAAAAAGTAAGACTTTCTAGTTCAAATCTTGTCAAGTATTTCAAACAAAATCTGCTCTCCAGTATTCAAAGATAGACTTTATTCAAATAATGTCCAAAGGTCTACATTTTCTTACCAAACAATTTGACTTTTGAGTATTGTACTCAAAGAGTCTTGAAGCAGTAAACAAACAACCAAACAAGTACCATATACTCTTAAGTATTTTTCATTACTTCACTTTTATCAATACAAAACTATTTTACTACTTCAACAAGTGCAAAAACAGAAAATTTAATATTTCAAACTTCAAAAACTAATGCTAAAATAATTAATAATAGACAAAAATAAAATCTGAAAATAAAAAATAAAAATAAAAAAATCAACCATGAAAAAGAATAGTATTTTACCATTTTACACATTAAAAGGCCGAAAAAATTGTGGTATGCCAAAGAGGGTATTCCGGGAGGTCGCCGGAATTAGGCCGGATTTTGGTCACCGGATTTTTGGGGTAGAATTGACATCAATAGCTAGGTCTTGAGGAGCTCTTTCCATTGATGTAGGTATTTTAGGGTGGTAGTGGTTGGAGCTTCAAGAATTTTGGGCAAAAAAGTGACGGGAAAGTTTCTTAGATCTAAGATTCAAGGAGTTTGAAGGATTGTTTTAGGATTTGGTTTGGAGATATGGAAAGAGGAAGTTGTGGAGATTACGTGGCGTGAATTTGGAGGTGTTTGGAGGTGGTCCGCCGGCGGCGGCGATTTCCGGCAGGCGGCGGTAGGCGGAGCTGGGGCGGCGTAGAGAAAGAGAAGAGAGAAGAAGGAGAGAGAAAGAAAAGAGAGGAAATAAGGGGGAAATGGGGCAAATTTTTGGGGATTTTAGGCTTTAAATACCTAGGATGAAGATCAAACTAGGACCGTTGGATTAAATCAAGATGAGTGGATGAGATTAAATCTTGTCACTTAACCAAAACGACATAGTTTCAAGACAAAACTACGTCGTTTTAAGCTCTTCTTGGCAACCCCCTTTTGGACCGGATTTGGGCTCTTTGGGATCAAATTTTGGGCCAATTTTGGCACAATTTTAATTAAATTATACTAGCCCAATCCGTACCCCGTTTATCAAACCATTACTCAATTCTTAAAACATATACATACACAAATAAGAACAAATACATATACACACATATATACATACATATATATACATACAAGGCAAAAATTAGGCATTTACAACACTGAACTCAAAAACCCCCAACCAACCAAATTCACTCAAACATTCATCCACAAATCCTTCTTCTTCTTGTAAGGTAAGTAGTCTCTTCTCTCTTTTCCTTCTAACTAGTAGTATTTCATTTGTTTATTTCCTTTTATTTTCAAGTATATTTGTATAAACTCTAGCAAGAATTGTGTTCATAATTTTCTTTTTAGTTTCTTTTGTTAATATTGTTAAAAATAGTATCAGAAACTTAGAATGTATATTCTTTTTGTGGTTATGGAGGATTTGAAGGTGTGTTGAGGTGAAATGGGTTGAGTTTCTTGTTGAAGATTGTTAAGGGGTGTATTAATCCGAAAATGCATATAAGAAAGTGAAAAATTGTGTATGGAATACTATTATGAATATGTAATGATGTTATAGTTGTGATGAGAGGCATATTTGTGTTGTTGATATGGTGATTATGTCTCTTTTGAAGTTGAAATTTTAAGAATACAAAACATGCTTACAATGTGATTGTTTAAATGTCTAAGTGATATGAAATTGAGTAATGTCAGAAAATAAGAAACAAATTGCATTATGAGATTTTATTATTGATAACAACTATAACATTAGGCTAAACCATGATTTTTCGTTTTCTTTATGTAAAAATGAGATGTAAGATTCATGCTAATGTGCCTATGTAGTATATTTTGTATAATAATTTTTGAATTTTGTAAATTTATGTTTAATATTAATCTAGCTTAATTTTGTTTAGTATTTTTGTTTATGTTTAATATTAATCTAGTTTGTTAAATTTAGCTTAGTATTTGTTTTTATTTTTTTAAATTGTTGTAATTGTTTCTAATGTTGGGTAGGCCGATAAGCATTATATTATTCTAAATGAAGAATGGGGTAGTCTGAATCCCTGTTGTACATGCTAAGTGTCAACATGATATAACATAAGTGTGGGGTATTTACTCCACTTGCTCTAAAAATGATTTTGTGTCTTTTTAACTAATATATCATGTTGTGTATGTATAATGTCTCGGCGCCCAAGCAAAAGATCAAACACTGGCCTATCTGAGGCTGCATCTACTAGCCGTTGTGGAGGTAGAAGGGCACCACCTCCGGCACCAGTTGTGGAGGAAGAGGAACACTTTGACCCTGATGCAGATGAGGTGCCAGAGTGCAAATATGGCATCAGGGCTATTCCAGCCCATACAATACAATGGTTCCAATCCTTTGTCCCTGCTGTACCATCAACCCTAGAAGTTGCCATAGATGAAGTAAAGCTTGCCCCTAAGTATAATTCCATATATACTAACATTAGAGATTTGGGTTTTGAAGGGTTGTTTCACCAAGGTGATAGTGTGAACATCAACTTGATAAAAGAATTTTATGCCAATTGGCAACCAGGAGGTGATTTAGATGCCAACTATCAAGTCAGGGTCAGAAACATAGTGATCCCATTTTCATTAAAGGTCTTAAATCAAATAATGGGTTTCACTGAACATTCACATAAGTTGTTCCAGACGTTCCTACGTAGACCAGATTACCCAGACATTTGCATGCAGCTATGTGGTGCAGATTCCTTTGCCTTGTGGACTAGAGATTCAAATGAGTTTCATAAGGAGATGAAAAAAGGAACATTCCAGCGTCCTGCACGAGTCATTTTGAAGATAATAAATGCCAAAATCATGCCAACACAAAGTGATACATATGTATCAAAACTAAAGATTTGCTTGATTTATGCATTTTTAACAGAAATGCAGGTTGATCTTGGGAAAATTATGCTGGAACACATGTCAAAGGTGAGACCTTTTGGGGGACGCCGCCTACACTATCCGAGTATGATCACTCAGCTATTGCGGACGCGCTACATTGAAGAAGATTATCACTATGATCGGAAGATAGAAGTAATATATCCTATCAGGGCGCTTGATTTCACGACTGTGATAGATCCGCCTGCAGCTGCACTTAATCCCGATCAAAGATTTGTCCGGGTGGAAGAAACTTTCCAGATATTATTTGCTGACTTGCGCCTTCGCGCTTCTAGAGGGGAAGTGAATTTGGAAGAGTTACAACAAAATCACCCTCTATCTCCTTTCACACAACAGTAGTTAAGAATGGCTCAGTAAGGACAAATCCCACCGGATGAAGATGTGAACTCTATTCCCTCAGATGACGAGGAATATTTGCGCACCTTTGAGGATGACAATGCTTAGGCCAATGGCCTCAGGGAGTCTTTTCTGATCTATTTTTGATCTTTTTGCATTAGGGACAATGCAAGATTATTAGTGTGGGGTGATTTACCCCTATTGTAATGTAATTACTTTAGTATTTTTCATATTTTTGGTTGTTTGATTTTGTTTAGACTGTTAAACTTTTTGGTTTGGTAGACTATAGCGTTCGTAGGTAGTAGTGGTACTAATTTCGATTTTATTTCCCTACGATGGATTTTCTTGAGGGAAATAAAGTTGAAACTCGAAAAAAAATGTTTGCCTTTTATTTCAATTTAGTGTATGCTAGTTTGGGTTTAATTTAAAAAAATTCCCTTGGTTTTTCTTTATGCCACAGTTCTTTTCCAGGGGTGTATTTGAACCAGGTGTAGTGTAATTTTTTATTTCAATTGAATAAAAAGTTCATAACTTACAGAGTTAATCTCCTCAAATGAACATGCTTCAGAAGTTATATGTACCTTATTTGTGATGTTCAAATCTCAGTTCTTGATTCTAAAGTAAGTGCCTTAAATTGTTTATTTATAACTATGCTTAACTACTTTGACTAGAGAGTCGAGAAAGATCCAAGCTTGAATGAGTTGCGTGCTAATGTGTGAGTGAGGTTGTTGAAATATTCTGTGCATAACAGTTGATATCTAAAACTTTCCCTCAAGTGTTTGCAAAGCGAAAAAGTAGCATTATTCAGTTTAGGAGATGATATAGGCATTTCTTTGTTAAACTAGTTTTATAATTGTTCCCACCTAGTTGTATATATCTTAGTCAAACCTTTTGAGCCATTAATCCTATTTCTTTGGCATACACATTATAAACCTTACCAATTTATGTAAATATATCAGTTGTTTGAACCTCTACCTCTCATGAGCACTTAGTGTTGTTTTAATGTTGTTAAAGTTGAGAGGAGATTTGTTGGTTTATATGGAAAAAAAATAGGAAAAAAACATGTATATATGTATGTGTATGTGTGTATATATATAGGGGATGGATTTTCATTAGTAACATTCCCTAGCTTATGGTGCTTAAATAGAATGAGATTTGTTGTTATTATGTAAAACATCAATAAGGTTGGAGATGGTTTAACATAAGAGTAATGCTGAAATTGTGAAATGAAATGGTGTATGTATGAAGTGCTCAAAGAGATATATCTACTACATTCTATATTTATCACACCATTCCTCATCCTGCATTACAACCAATTAAAGTCCTATTTGATCTTTGATTGAATAAGCTCAATTAGTAGAGTATTACACTAGGGGCAAGCATATGGTATGTCATCTGTTGCACGTGAATTTCAATTCTGAGAGTGAGTAAATTCTTCCTATTTTGAGTTCCTAAATATTTGTGAATACTATGTTGACAGGAACTAGTCTATAGTAGTTGTGGGAGGGCACATGATTTGTGAAAGAAAGGAAACGTTTTGACCTTAGTGTTAGAGTAAGTGAGCAAGTTATGAAAATGCGTGGCACTTGTGAGTCATGTCTTGAGGTTGAACTATTATGAATTGGTACTTAAGTGTCGGCATGTGTTGTTAAAAAAATTGCTTGATAAAAAGGTCGTCCTTATGTGAAATGTATGTTAATTGCTCGAGGACGAGCAATTGTCTAAGTGTGGATTGTTGATCATAGGCTAAAAACTCGTGTTTTAGTCATTGTAACAACACTTTAATTATTGCATTTTACAAAGGTTTGAGCTTAAATGATAATGATTTGTACTAAATTCATGCTTTATGCCTTGCAGGAAGATACTCTGACTTAAGAGTTAACTTTGGGATGAATTTGATTAATTTGGGGCTTTAAAGTCTGAATAAAACCTAAATAAATCAAGTCGGGATCGTGTTCGGGGGTCGCAAAGCAAGCCCGGATAGATAAACAAGAAAAAACCGAAGCAGCGCAGGAAAATACACTGCCGCATAGCGAGGTGCGCCGCGTGGGGGGCCGAGGCAGTGCAAAAATCCTCGTTGCATTGTTTTTCTCCGTTAAAATACATTCTGCCTCTGTCCAATCCATGTACGCGGTGCACGGGGCATCACGGACGTGTAAAAATCACATAGCTACTCTATTTCGGTCTAAAAAGGGCATAATTATCAAAACCCCTTCCACACGATTAAAAAGGGTAAAGCATCCATTATTGACGAAAGAGACCTGTTTTGAAAGAAAAAAGGAGGAGAAGATCCATCTTGGAGGATAAAAAATCAAGAGGAGACAACACTTTGGAGCAAGGATTAAAAGAGTTTTTCTAAACCTTCTTCTAGTATCTATTTATTTTATATTTAAGACATATATTGTTGATGTTTGTATAATTATGAGTGGCTAAAAAACCCAAATATTCTGGGATTATGGGTGTTAGATGATTATGTTGTATGAAGCTTAAATTGATGATCTTGAATTTATCGTTAAGGGTTGTTTATTTGATTCTGCTGTTAATTATTTTACTGCGTAGCTAACAGTGAAATACTATTTACGAATCTTGAGTTAAACTTGAAAAAGAAAATTCTTGATTGCATATAGAATCAAATAGAACAAGTTCTGAATCCTGGGCATCGGGTGAAAGATTCGCGATTAAAATAGAACTATACTTAATTGCCTTGTTTGGTTGAAAAATAGGAATTGTAAATGCATTTGAGTTAATGTTGATGCCAGAGAAATATAGGTGTTAATTTAACTTGAATAGTCGCATAAGAATTCGACAGATTCTTATGGATATTATCAACCCTATAATCAATAACCCAGATAATTCAACAAATCATTTTTAAGCTAAAAGCGTAGCATGATCTCTAGCAAGCCCATAACCCTGGAATATCTCTCTTATTAACTGTTAAAAGAAAATTGCATAAATGGTGTAGTAACTTTGTGTGGTATTATTGTTTGATCATGCTAGCTTGAAAATCGGTTATTTAAAGTATTTTGTGATGAATTAGCTTGAATCGATAATTGTTTGAGTTTGCATCAGTTGATAAGTTAATCACAAGTCCTCGTGGGAACGATACTCTACTTATTACTATATTACTTGAAGATCGCGTACACTTGCGTGAGTGTTTTGGTTGCAACAGTGAATTTTAGGAACCTTCTAAATTGGGGTGGGTAATTACTCTAATAGTTAAATTATGAACTTTTGAGCCTATATTGATTAGTTTGTACAATATTTAACTAGTTTCGGATTGTGTGGCATCGACTTGAGTCTTTTAGTGTGATTTATGGACCGGAAAGTGGACTTGAAAACGAGTTAAGTCTCTTTCCTAACCTTGTAAGAGGAAATTAACCCCATAGGTGTTTAAATTGTTATATACTACTAATTGTGGATGTTACGTATGCATGAAGTGACGAGAGTACGTCCGCAGCTAAAATTCATGTTATGTCCGGGTAGACATAGGCCTTTATTATGTAATTGCTTGCACTATTTGAACTCAACATGATAGTTTAATTGCCTATAATAATAAGTAATAATTTGGTTAAAGATTATATTAAATCGAGCTTCATTACTTAGAAATTTGGAGGAATATTTAATTATTAATGCAAATTTATATTCTTTTACGGGCTTACCTTGGAGTTGTAAACACATGATTCGTAGTCCGAACAGTTTCCCTATTCTTGTGGTTCGGGCCGAACGCCTCAGCAATATTTATATATATTATGTGATGCATCCATGGATCAGACCGTACAACCTCAGTAATGTATGTACACGATTGTTATAGATCGGGTCGTACGACCTCGTCATAAATCGTGCGTGTTGTCGCTAGGAGTACGAATATACTCGATATACCCTTTATGACTTGAGGAGAAGTAAATACATGATGGCCTTTACTTGTTGAGATTTGCAAGTGATATTTGGAGACTTTTGATATGTTAATTTGTTAAAGAATCGTTTAAATTATTGCCTCTTATTCTATTATTGTTGTTGTATTTCATGCCTATTTATAATTCTTGCACATTATGTATATTGACAACTAGTAAGTGTTGATGTCGACCCCTCATCACTATTTCTTCGAGGTTAAACTAGATACTTACTGGGTACACATTGTTTATGTACTCACGCTACACTTCTGCACATATTGTGAAGTTTCTGAGGCAGGTACATCTGGAGTTCGTCCAGGCGTACATCCATATTACCCGGATGCCTAGTCGTGAGCTGCCTCTCATGCTCCGTTCTGCAGCACACGGGGCCTTATCTTGTTATGTTTTATCATTTCTATCTATTCTATTTCAAACATTAGTTTTAGAGAGTTTTGTATATTCTACTAGATGCTCGTGTACTTGTGACATCGGATTTTGGAAAATTTCTAGTAGTTACTCATGGTTTTTGATTATTAAATTCACTACTTTACTCTATGTTTAGTTTATTATTTACATTACTATGATCATTTACTATTTGTTCCTTTATTAAATACAAATCAATGACTTTGAAAGTATTAAATGAACAATTAAATGGATAGTTCACTGTTGGCTTGTCTAGCGGTGACGTTGGGCGCCATCACGGCCTATAGTGAAATTTGGGTCGTGACATGTTCCTTCTACACATTTGCACACAAACTCACTTATACTTGTTCCCAAAGGATTTTCTACATCCTGGGACTGCACTCCATATTTATAAATAATTTCATTACACTTCTCTCTTTTGGATTTTCCTGATCTTGACATTCCACCTCGTCACAAAATTCTACACACATTTGTAAGCGCAAAATAGTTAGTATTTGTTACACTATTGAAATTAAATTTACAATGACAACAATATCAAAAAATCTATCTAATCTTTACCAAATCCGATGCCAATATCAGTTTCATCTTCTAGATGTACATTTGTATTAAAGCTTTCATAAAGATCTTCATTATTGTCACATTGATCAACAAATGCATCTTTGCTAATTAATATTACACTAGGTTCTCTCTCTTTGTTCCTTTCACGTGGTTTCTCAAGAAACTTCAATAAAGTATAAACCTTCAACTCTAGGCTTGTCATTAAAGCATGTGAGATAGTATTTAAAATAATAATCAGAAATATTAGTGTCACAACCCGGAATTCCCACCCTCGGGACTCGTGATGGCGCCTACTAATGTGAACTAGGCAAGGCAATCTTTAACAGCTTACTTCATTAACAAATCACTTCTTTTAACGATTATCAGTGATAGCATAAAAATAGCGGAATTTAATGAATATACGGAAGACTTAAATTAAAGAAACTGAACAGTAATATGGAAATCAATATATGCCTCTACCCAAGACCTGGTGTCACATTACTCACGAACTTCTAAGAGTACTAAATACAATTGTTTGAAAGAAAATATAAATTGTTTGTCTCGAATACATGAGATAACAGACTGAAATAATGATAGAGGAGACGCCGGGCCTGCGGACGCTTGCAAGGCTACCTCGGTGTAGTATCAGCACAACCGACCCCATGTGTTGGTAAGTGTCTGGCCTAACCTCGAGCCTCTAATGACCCACTCGATCAAGATTCTCAAATGGACCAATGAACCTAGGGCTAAGTTTGCCCTTCTTCCCGAATCTCATCACGCCCTTCATAGGCGACACTCGGAGCAATACCCGCTCACCAACCATAAAAACCACATCCTGAACTTTGCGGTCTGCATAACTCTTTTGCCTGGACTGAGCCGTACAAAGCCTCTCCTGAATGATCTTGACCTTGTCCAAGGCCTCCTGAACTAGATCCGTACCCAACAACCGAGCCTCTCCCAGCTCAAACCACCCAACTGGAGATCGACATCGCCTACCATACAAAGCCTCATAAGGAGCCATCTACATACTCGACTAGTAGCTGTTGTTGTAGGCAAACTCTGTTAAAGGCAAAAACTGATCCCACGAACCTCCAAAATCGATGACATAAGCTCGGAGCATATCCTCCAGAATCTGAATAGTCCGCTCGGACTGGCCGTCCGTCTGGGGATGAAAGGCTGTACTCAACTCCACCTGAGTGCCCAACTCTCGTTGAACTGTTCTCCAGAAACGCGAGGTAAACTGCGTACCTCGGTCCGAAATGATAGATACGAGCACACCATGAAGATGAAAAATCTCCCGGATATAGATCTTAGCTAACCTCTCGAATGAATAGGAGACTGCCACAGGAATGAAATGCACTGACTTGGTCAGCATATCAACAATGACCCAAACTGCGTCAAACTTCTTCCGAGTCAGCAGAAGTCCAGCAATGAAGTCCATAGTGATCCGCTCTCACTTCCACTCAGGAAGCTCAATCCGCTGAAACAATCCACCAGGCCTCTGATGCTCATACTTAACCTGCTGAAAATTCAAACACTATGTCATATATGCAACAATATCCTTCTTCATTCTACGCCACCAATAATGTTGCCGCAAATCCTGATACATCTTCGCGGTGCCCGGATGAATAGAGTACCGGGAACTATGGGCCTTCTCTAAAATCAACTCTCGAAACCCATCCACATTAGGCACACAAACTTGCCCTGCAATCTCAAAACTCCATCATCACCTAAGGTAACCTGCCTGGCACCTCCACGCTGCACTGTGTCTCTAAGGACACACAAATGGGGATCATCAAACTGTCGATCACGGATACGCTCCAATAATGAAGATCGAGCGACCGTGCAAGCTAATACTTGGCTAAGCTCAAAGATATCCAATCTCACAAATCGATTGGCCAAAGCCTGAACATCCAACGCAAACGGCTTCTCACCGACCAGAATATAAGCAAGACTGCACATGCTGGCTGACTTTCTACTCATAGCATCGGCCACCACATTGGCCTTTCCCGGGTGATATAATATAGTGATGTCATAATCTTTCAACAACTCCAACCACCCCCTCTGCCTCAAATTCAACTCCTTTTGCTTGAACAAATACTGAAGACTCTTATGATCCGTGAACACCTCACACGCCACACCATACAGATAGTGCCTCTAAATCTTCAATGCGTGAACAATGGCTGCCAATTCCAAATCATGTACTGGATAGTTCTTCTCATGAATCTTCAACTGCCTAGAAGCATAAGCAATGACCTTGCCATCCTGCACCAGCACTGCACCAAGCCCAATACGGGAAGCATCACAATAAATTGTGTAAGGCCCTGAACCTATGGGCAAAACCAACGCCGATGTCGTAGTTAGAGCTGTTTCGAGCCTCTGAAAGCTCACCTCACACTCATCCGACCATCTGAACTGGGCACCCTTCTGGGTCAACCTGGTCATCGGGGCTGCGATAAATAAGAACCCTTCCACAAACCGACGATAGTAGTCTGCCAATCCCAAGAAACTCCGAATCTCTGTAGCTGATGTTGGTCTAGGCCAGTTCTTGACTGCCTCAATCTTCTTCGGATCAACCTGAATACCCTCTGCTAATACAACATGACCTAAAAATGCAACTGAACTCAGCTAGAACTCACACTTCGAGAACTTAGCATATAACTGACTATCCTTCAGAGTCTGAAGAACCACTCTAAGATGCTGCTCGTGCTCCTCCTGGCTGCGGGAATATATCAAAATATCATCAATGAAGACTATCACAAATGAGTCCAAATAAGTCCTAAACACTCGGTTCATCAAATCCATAAAAGCCACTGGGGCATTTGTCAACCCAAATGACATGACCAAGAACTCATAATGCTCGTACAGAGTGCGGAAAGTTGTCTTAGGGACATCGGATGCCCTAATCCTCAACTGATGGTAGCCAGATCTCAAGTCAATCTTTGAAAATACCTTGGCACCTGAAGCTGATCGAACAAATCATCGATCCTCTGCAGTGGATACTTATTCTTGATGGTGACCTTGTTCACTGCCGGTAATCAATGCACATTCTCATCGAAAATCCTTTTTCTTAACAAACCACACCGGCGCACCCCAAGGCAAAACACTAGGTCTAATGAAACCCTTTCTCAAGAAAGTCCTTCAACTGCTCCTTCAACTCTTTCAACTCTGGCGGGGCCATGCGATACGACAGAATAGAAATGGGCTGAGTGCCCGGAGCCAAATCAATGCAAAAGTCAATATCCCTATCGGGCGGCATACCCTGCAGGTCTGAAGGGAATACCTCAGGAAACTCACGAACCACGAGCACAGAATCAATAGAGGAAACATCCGCACTAGAATCACGAACATAAGCTAAATAGGCCAAGCACCCCTTCTCGACCATACGCCGAGCCTTCACATAAGAAATGACTCTACGGGTAGAATGACCATGAGTCCCTCTATACTCTAAACGAGGCATACCCAGTAAAGCTAAGGTCACAGTCTTGGCGCGATAGTCCAAGATAGCGTGGTAAGATGATAGCTAGTTCATCCCCAATATGACATCGAAATCGACCATGTCTAGAAGCAACAAATCCACATGAGTCTCAAGACCCCCAATCACAACTACACAAGAGCGATGGACTCGATATACCATAATAGAATCACCCACCGGTGTAGACACATAAACAGGAATACTCAACGAATCACTAGGCATGACCAGATACAGTGTAAAATAAGATGACATATACGACTATGTAGACCCTGGATCAAATAACACTAAAGCATCTCTATCACAAACTAGAACCGTACCTGTAATAACTGCATCTGAAGCCTTAGCCTAGGGCCTGGCTAGGAGAGCATAACATCGGGGCTAGGCCCCACCACCCTGAATTACCTCTTTGGGACGGCCTGCTACTGGCTGACCTCCACCTTTGGCGGCCAGAGCTCCACCTCTAGGACCTCTACCTCCACCTCTAACACCTCTACCCCCACCTCTAGCTGGCTGGGCGGGTTGTGGAACATCTAGTGCCTGAACCATAGCACAGGAACCCTGATGCGGAGAACTACTCGAAACCCGAGGGCAATACCTAGAAATGTGGCTCGTGTCGCTACAAGTAAAACAAGCCTTAGGCTGCTAGGGCTGACAACCTTGAAAACTCTGAAGCGGCGGTGCACTGATAGGTGCTGGCGGTGCACTAAAGGACTACTGATCAGAATACTGAATCGGAGGACCACGGCCACCTGAAGCACCGTGAAAAGCCTGAAGAGCTGACTGAAAGGGCCTAGGAGGATGGCCTCTACCATATGAATCTCTTCCTCCAGATGAGGTACCACTGAATCTGCCTAAATGACGGGGCCTCTTATCCGACCCCTGACCACCTTCATGTGACAGAACCATCTCAACTCTGCAGGCCACATTGGCCGCCTCCTGAAAAGTGATCTCACTCCCAGCCTCCTTGGCTATCTGAAGACGAATCGACTGAATAAGACTGTCGATAAACCTCCTCACCCTCTCCCTCTCCGTATGAAGTATGACAAGAGCATGGCGAGCTAAGTCGATGAACCTGGTCTCATACTGGGTGACCGTTATGGAACCCTGCTGGAGGTGCTCAAACTGTATCCGATAGGCCTCTCTCTAAGTAACGGGGAGAAACTTCTCCATAAACAATACTGTAAACTGCTCACAAGTCAAAGATGGCGACCCGGCTGGCCTAGCTAAGCAATAATCCCTCCACCAAGTCTTGGCGGATCCAGACAGCGGAATGTAGCAAAATCGACCCCATTGGTCTCAACAATACCCATGTTCCTGAGAACCTCGTGACAGCTATATAGAAAATCTTGGGGATCCTCAGAAGAAGCGCTGCTGAAAGTAGTAGTGAAGAGCTTGGTGAACCTATCCAGCCTCCACAAAACATCGGCAGACATAGCCGCTCCATCACCGGTCTGAGCTAGTACACCCGGCTGAACTGCTCCAACTGGCTGAACCGCTGGAGTCTAAATCTGAGGAACTACCTACTCTAGAGTGTGTGTAACAGGAGTCTAAGCCCCTCCTCCAGCCTGAGAAGTGGCTGGTGCTACAGGAAGCAAACCTGCTCGAGAGACACTCTCCATGAGGCCCAACAATCGGACCAGAGCATCCTGAAGAATTGGGGTAGCAATAAACCCCTCTAGGACCTAAGCTGGTCCCACCAGAACTGCTGGGGCTGGAACCTCCTCCTTAAAATCAACCTGAGGCTCCGCCACTGGTGCTACTGCTCGGGACTGAACTCTGCCCCTACTCGGCCTCTAGCATGGCCTCGGCCTCTACCCCTAGTGGTAGCTCTTGCTGGGGGCTTGGGCTGCTGAGCGGTAGATGAGGAAGCGCGTGTTCTCGCCATCTGCGAGAGAACAGAGTAGAAATCCAATTAGTATTTGAGGAACAAATCCGCACGACAAGAAAGAACAAATATGAGATTTTTCTAACTCTGTATCCTCTGGCGATAAATACAGACGTCTCCGTACCGATCCCTCAGACTCTACTAAGATTGTCTGTGAGTTGTGAGACCTATGTAACCTAGATCTCTGATACCAATATATCACCACCCGAAATTTCCACCCTCGGGAGTCGTGATGGTGCCTACTAATGTGAGCTAGGCAAGCCAATCCTTAATAGCTTACTTCATTAACAAATCACTTCCTTTAACGATTATCAGTGATAGCATGAAAATAGCAGAATTTAATGAATATACGGAAGATTTAAATTAAAGAAACTGAACAATAATACGGAAATCAACATATGCCTCTACCCAAGAACTGGTGTCACAGTAATCATGAACTTCTAAGAGTACTAAATACAACCATTTGAAAGAAAAATATAAATTATTTGTCTCGAATACATGAGATAACAGACTGAAATAATGATAGAGGAGACGCCGGGCCTGCGGACGCTTGCAAGGCTACCTCGGTGTCTCACTGGACTGAAAGTTGGCTCCCACGCTACTGCTACTGTCCAAGACCTGGATCTGTGCAAAAGAGCCCAGAGTGTAGTATCAGCACAACCGACCCCATGTGCTGGTAAGTGTCTGGCCTAACCCCGGTGAGGTAGTGACGAGGCTAGGACCAGACTCCAGATAAACATGTGCAGTTATATACTATTTGGTGGAAAAGTAAACAGGTAATAAGCAATCAAAGCTAGGAAAGGGGAAACATGCTTCGGGGGTAGCAGATAAAATAGAATATCAAAGAATAGTAAGGAAACTACAATTTAAATTATAACACGGATAAAGAGAAATAAGGCAACTTTCACTTCCAGTTTGATCTTGTTGCAGGCGTGCAAACCGATCCTATTTCTCATATCTTGTGGTAGGCGTACCACCCGCTCCCATTTCAGTATATCTTATGGTAGGCGTACCACCCACTCCCATTTCAGTATATCTTGTGGTAGGCGTACCACCCGCTCCCATTTCATCATATCTCGTGGTAGGCGTACCACCCACTCCCATTTCATTATATCTCATGGTAGGCGTACCACTCGCTCCCATTTCATTATATCTTGTGGTAGGCGTACCACCCGCTCGCATCTCATTATATCTTGTGGTAGGTGTACCACCCGCTCACATTTCATTATATCTCGTGGTAGGCGTACCACCCTCTCCCATTTCATTATATCTTGTGGTATGCAAACCACCCGCTCCCTTTTACATTTCATCACACAATCACAAGAAAACCCGACAAGGAAACATAAATAATATAATAACTTCCCGCCAAGGGAACACAACAATATTATAATTTTCCCAGCAAGGGAACAACAATATTGAATTAGTCATCCCGGTAAGGGAGAACCAATCTCAACTCAACTTGTACTCAGTTTAATTACTGAAAATGCTCAATCATCGAAGATCATTAAGTAAAGCACCCAAGTGTAATTTAGGAACACATTCAATTTAAGACTCACGGTCATGCTTGACACCAACATATAGATACTCATCACCATGCCTATACGCCGTACTCAACAAGAAGCAAGTAGCAAGTATGACTCAACTACTAATCCCTCAAGCTAGGGTTAGACCAAACACTTACCTCGATGCCTTGATTATCACTCAAGTCTCAACTATAGCTTTACCCCTTGATTCCACCACCAATCCGCTCGAATCTAGTCACAAGCTACTTAATTACATCAATAAGTGCTAAATGAATCAACCCCAATGCATGAAAATGAGTTTACTAAAGTTTTACCCAAAAGTCAGAAATCACCCCCCGCGACCACATGGTCGAAACCCGAGGTTCGGACCAAAACCCGATTACCCATTCCCCCACGAATCCAAATTTATAATTTGTTTTAAATCGGACCTATTAAGGTCCAAATCCCTAATTTTAGAAAAACCTAGGTTCTACCCAAAACACCCAATTTCCCCCATGAAAATCTTTGATTTGAAGTTGAAATCATGTTATAAGATGTCAAGGAGTGAAGAAAATGAGTTAGAAATCACTTACCAACGTTTTGTAGAAAAAAGGTTGTTTCAAAAATCGACTCTTATGTTTTTGATGTTTTGAAAAGTGAAAAATAGCTGAAATTTCCGTTTATTTATACCTCTCTCAGACCCCCAATGCGGACCACATCAAATGGAACGTGGCCGCACAGCCTCCACCGCGGACCGCACAAAGGCGACCGCGGCCGCGCTGGCCCCTCCCTGAAGACCTGCAGTTGAGCACCTTGAGCGGACCGCACAAAGGCGACTGCGACCACACAGCTTCCACCGCACAAAGGCGACCGCAGCCGCGCTAGCCCCTCCGTGGTCACACGCGATTTCTCGCGGACCGCACTAGAGGGTTCATAGACTGTGGCTTCCTGAACCTGCAACACCTGACTTTCTAAGCCTAAGGCATCCCAGAACCTACTCGAAACTCACCTGAGCCCTCGAAACTCCAACCCAAGTATACATACAACCTCAAAAACATCCTACGGACATATTCGTGTACTCAAATGACCAAAATAACATCACGAGCATCGAATTAAACCTCGAGATCACTAAAATTTCTCAAAACTCTTTTAAACATCAAATTTCTCAATTAAGGTCCGGATCACGTCAAACGGCGCCCATTTTCAACCAAATTTCACAGGAATGACTCAAGTCATATATAAGACCTGTACCGGGTGCCAGAACCAAAATACGGTCCCGATACCATTGCTTTCTAATCAGTTTTCACTTCAAATTTCCTTAAATAATTTCTGAAAACAATTTCACTTAAAAATTCATTTCTCGGTCTAGGGACCTCGGATTCCGATTCCGGGCATACGCCCAAGTCCCATATTTTCCTACGGACTCTTCGGGACCGTCAAATCATGGGTCCGGGTCCGTTTACCCAAAATATTGACCGAAGTCAAATTTATTCATTTTAAAGTCAAGAATTAACATTTTTCACAGAATTTCATATTTAAGCTTTCCGGTTATGCGCCCGGACTGCTCACGCAAATCGAAACGACTCTAAATAAGGTTTTCAAGGCCTCAGAAGCACATAATAGGTAAGAAAACAGGTGATGACCCTTTGGGTTGTCACAATTAGCTGCTTATAAGTTAAGGACAGTTAGTACTGAACTTAAAGTTAGATGCTCAAAAATGGAGAAAAGTTAGTCCTAATTTTATGTTACAAGCTAAAAAATTTAGGACACTTAGTCCTGAATTTCAAATTAGAAGCTCAAAAATTTAGGACACTTTATTCTAGATTTAAATTTAGAAGCTCAAAATTTAAGAAAACTTAGTCCTGAATTTAAATTTAAAACCTCAAAAATTAAGGACATTTAGTCCTGAATTTAAATTTAAAAGCTCAAAAATTTAGGACTCGTAGTCCTGAATTTCAAAGTATTAGAAGCTCAAATATTTAGGACAAGTAGTCCTAAATTTAAATTTAGAAGCTCAAAAATTCAAGACATGTTACCTTGATGTCATTCTGAATCCTTTTTTCTGATAAAGTTATTTTTTGATGAATTCTAACACTTTCTGCCTGCAAATCACTTTTCAACTTTGCCGATAACCTCTTAATCAAAAACCATAAAAACAGAAAATTCTCTTAAGCAAATAAAAAGATAATCGTATTCAAAGACCAAAAAATTACATTAACAATTTCATTAAGCAAGCCTTCATCAAATTGTGTAGAAGACATTGAACTTTGATCTCGAGATAATTGTGCATGCACACTAGTGGGCTCCGCAACTTCTTTAGAATAAACAAGTGGTACCATCTCGAGTATCTCAAACACCTATTTTACAAGAAAAAAAGTAAGTATTTAGAACCAAAACACCTAGACAAAAAGATAGCCATTTGTCACGACCCAAAATACACTAGTCATGATGGAACCTAACTCAACCCGCTAGGTCAACCAATTAACAGTATACACAATTCTTATACACAATTCTAATTAAATAAAAGTGACAAATGATATATCTAGATTCTATATAACATCCCAAGGACCGGTAGTACAAGTCATGAGCTTCTAAGACTTAGAATTTACAAAAGTTGGTACAAAATAAATACATCATCTGTTCGAACTCTACATAAACATCTTAGCAAAATATAAAGCTACCACGGCAAGTGGAAGCTATAGCCGGAATGGAGGTACATCTTCAAGGCCAGCTCCTACCTTAAATAGTAACTCCCGTTCCAAAATTTGCACATAGGGTGCAGCAGTGTAGTATGAGTACAAACGACTCCATGTACCCAGTAAGTATCTTGTCTAACTTCGGTGAAGTAGTGACAATGATTTTTAGTCAAAAGATACTCACTGATATAACTTGTGCGGTAGACTAGCAGTAGAACAATACTAAAGTATAACATAAAAGAGTACAAGAAACAAATATGTGAAGCAGTATATGATTACTAGAAGTAATCACGGTCAATATTCCCCAATATCACGACCAATCCTTTCCTTAATGTGATAACCAACAAACCACGGTAGAAACTTCATAACTTTCATAGTATGAGAAATATACTCAAGATATCAAATCAAATGGCAATGCAACACCCTTTGTGCATTTATCTCTTCCTCACCCAATATGTGAATGCAAGTCAACTCAATTGGCACGACAACACCCTTCGTGCATTTATCTCTTCCTCACCGAGCATATGTATAAAAGAACCAACCAGGTGAAAGAAATGCCAATAACAATAACGATAAAGTGGAAGATACACATGTAGCAAAAACAAACAACACAGTGCATATGGACAACAGTAACAGACTAGATAGAAGGCATAGAAGTAACGATAGCATTTAAGATACAGGGACATAAATTTCACCCGCTAACATGGTAGGCTTGGATGTAGATATAACAACCATGAAGGAAAGCATGATCTTTCTAAACTAAACAAATAGATGGCATGAATAACTAACAGGCTTATATAAAAGTGCAACAAATGAGAAACGACATAGATGTGGATATGATAAACAAGAATGAAGGCATGATATTTGCAAGTTAAATGGATAGAAGGCATGGACAACACAACAACAATTGAGATAGAGGACAAAGACAGAACAACAATGACAAGTCACATAGAAAATAAAGATGCAATAGTAATAACTCAAGATAAAGACATGAATGTATACACAATGAAAGTATATCACAACATAATGCATGTCTCTCGTCCTCCCTACACGAAAACACCTTTCATTCCATGAACACATGATAATATAAAAATAATGGCACGACATCACCCTTCATGCTTTTACTCTCGTCCTCCCATGATAGTGTAAATGAAATGGTAAGGCATTACCATCCGTGCTTTACACTCTTCCTCACAAAGCATATGTATATCAATAAGAAGCAAGGTAGGAAGCATGAATAACATCAAGGAGAGTGATTAATTGAATATTCCAAATGAACATCGATCACAGTTTTCAAGCCAATAACAATTCAGCAAACCGCAAGAACCTTATTGTTCAGTTAGTTCAACAAGTCTCCAAAATGATGCTCTACTCAAGTATAGAATCCAATATCTCAAGAATAATGGTCGTGGCGACATATTTGTAATTAAGTATAATGACAACCAAATTTACCACCTCAACAATTTCACAAAAGGCCGTCAAATTTTAATCAAATTATAATAAGCTAAATCATGATTTCTAGCATTTAACTTCATATTCACAGTAATCTATAATTCAAGTAAGACATGAAGCAAGAAGGTCACTTAATTCCATAAGGCACAATTAATCGTATAATTTACCCCCAAGCATGATTAACCCTGGTACATACATATACGCTCGTCACCTCATATATGCATCACCCCTGCATGTTGCAAATAATATCAATTATTAGGAAAAATTCTCCCAACAAAGTGAGGTAAGACACTTACCCCAAACAAGCCAAATCGATACACTAGAAGTGCCATCAAGCTCAAATCATCTCCTCGAAACTAGCCAAAAGCAACTGAAAATCATCAAATAATGCCATAGGAATCAAACCAAATAGATAAAGGTCGAGTCTTTACACATTTGCTCAAAATCAACCAAAAAGTCAAACTTCAGGCCGCACCTCGGAACTCCAAAAAACTCACAAAATCCAACAACGCACTCAATTACGAGTCCAACCATACTAAACTATTAGAATTCTCCAAATAGAGATAAATTCGTTTCCTTCAAAGGGAAGACAATCGCTCATAGAAGGATTATCAATTTGGAAGTTACGAAAGCCCTAAACTGCAAGGTAAAAGACTTTTTTTCTTTTCAATGATGGGAAAATTTCTTTGCCCTAACCCCTCTAAAAGTCTATGAAGACTTAGTCCGCATGTTCTATGCAAATATTTGTTCCCAGAAATCTGATAAAACTGAGTCTCCCATGTTAGGTCAACACATTATTCTAGATTTCTCTACTTTTGATACCCTTTTAAGTGTAAAAGTTATGGTTACTCTACTCTATTTAAGAACTCTTTTCCTGATGATTTTGAAGTGTCTTTTGAACAAGCTAAGGAATGTCTTGCCGCTTCACTATCTGATCCCCTGCCAAACAAATTGGGGCCCAGTGACATTAATTTTGAAACCCGTATTCTTGCCCACATTGTTTACACCACTCTATTCTCCCCAGAACTGGTTCTTACTCCACTCTGTCTCAAAGAGACACCTTTCTGGTCTACTGTTTTCTTACCAAGCACAAGGTGAAACTATCCTCCTGGGTAATAAATTTCATGATTGAATGTGCTGAAGATCCCTCAAGCCTACCCTACGGGATGGTCATTACTTACCTCCTCGATGCCTTCAATATCCCTCTTTCTAACTATCCTTACGTATATCTTTCTAAGGGCTATAACAATAGGGCGTTTGTTAGTATGGGATATGTCGCAGTGGATGGTACTTGGTTAAACAAGCAGGAAGTTGAAGCAAAAGCAATCCCCATGTTACAACCCATATCCACATGTGTTAGTTCATGCCATATATTAGTTAACATAAATCCAAGAAGGAATTATCTTTGAGATGATAAGAAGTCTATCCTATTGGTCTTAAGTGATACAAGAGTGTATAAGGGTGATTAACCAGTATTAGAAGTTAAACGAATCAAGGATGTTGTAACTCGAATTTTCAGGTAATCTAGCGGTGCTTAATACACTCAAGAGGTCATTTATGAAGGTATTTTAATCATATAATATCCGTATCATAAGTCTTGAAGTCAAACGAGTTATGAAACAAAAGTCGACAAAAGTTGTCGCAACTTAGGTTCATAATTTTACTTAAACATTGGGTCAAATGTTTCTAATCTTTTCTCATAATTTACAAGGAATTACGGGGTGATCTACCAACCAAATTAAAGATCTATGAGTCTAGTTTCCAACTCATTAAACCGTTCATCGATACGATCTTGGAGTAAAGAGATATTCGCGTTTTTTGCGAGACTACGCCAAGCACCTCTCTATGGGGCCCACTAAGTCGGTTTAAGATATTTGGACCTATATAGGATGCCTCCAACCCGTTTTAAGTCATTTATTTTCACTATTTTCAGACCTTAGAACCCTAGGAACATCCTCTCAAGGTTCTCTCAAGATTCAAGACCCAAAAAAGGGCAAACAACACAAATCAAGTGTCGGGAATTCCGTGGCGCTAGTAAGTCTCTTGTTCTTCTTGTTGTTGCTCATTTTTGTGTCGTTTCAGCTCGTGTGGGAGGTTGTTTTAAAGGGTTTATGTTCTGTAAATACTCCCTCATGTTCTTAATATCAATCCTAGGTGATTTCAAGCCTTCTAAAGTGATTCTAGTGCCAAAAAACACTAATTGATCGCTAGTTTCGCTTTTTTGTTGTTGTGGCAGCATTGGAGGGATATTTCATGGAAATTTAAGGTCAAATTGGAGTTTTTCTTTCTGTATAAAGGTAAGGAACCTCTTACTCTATATGTATTTAAGATTATCCAAGTTGCAGCTAAGCCATTGAAGCTAGAACTTGTGAAATATATATCGAAAGGCTTGGAAGTAATGTTATTGTTTTGTGGACTGTTTTGCGTTGTTGTTGGGCTGCGTATTTTACTACTATCTTGTGGAGTTTTGGAGGAGGAAGGGTGTGGAGAAACACCATATATATGTAGGGTTATGGGCTGATAGTTATTCATAACATTTCCAGGTTGTTTGACACGACTACGGTGGTCGTCGTATGTATGGAGTGATTAGGCTATGTGTGGACTATTTTGGGAGGCTCAATATGTTTATTATTGATGTTGTTTGGGCTGTTTGGTGACTGTTTTGAATGGTGTGAGGTCATATATATAGGGGAGGTGCTGTCCGTTTCATCGTAAAATAGGTTGTGGTCGATACATAATAGTTATGACGCTTAAATGATAACGATAGATATCGTTTCTCTTATTGTAGACTAAGGAGTTTTGACAATTGCATAGCTTGAGATTGGGGCAGTATATACAAGGTATGTGAGGCTATCCCTTTCCTTCTTTTGCACGACTCCGATTGTACATAATGTAATGAACGATCTTCCAAGATACTCTACTCTTAGAAGCTAGCAGTACTTACATTGTTTTCCCTCTTATGGAACGATTGATGTTAATGTTGCTTCTCTTAGTCTTATGTTATCAATGTTATTGGTACTTCCTGATTCTTATAAGGTTCATAGTGAAGAGTTAGTCCTAATAACGTGTACAGAGGATACCGGCCTTACGTCACTCCGAAAGGTTTAGAATGTGATTCCATGAGTCGAGCATGCATTATATATATGTATCTATTTTACTCTACCGAGCCACGCTATAGTTGGCCGGGTACGGCACCTATTGTGCAACCACTGATCAGTTGGGTTTTACCGAGCTCCACGTGGCCGGGTACGATTCTACCGAGCCTATTATGGCCGGGTACGATATGATGATGATGATGCCCACAGAGGCGAATGCTTTAAAGGTTTATGTATTTATACATATGTATCATGCATTTCATGTAAGTAGCCCTCAGAGGTACTAAGATGTTACAGGTTGTATATTCTCTATCCTTGCTTACATTACTGATCGTATTTATGGTTCCTTGCCTTACATACTCAGTACTTTATTTGTACTGACGTCCTTTTATTTGTGGACGCTGCATGTCGTGCTGCAGGTCCTGATAGACAGGCAGGTGCAGCTCCCCCACCACAGTAGACTGTCCAGTTCAGCGGTGATTGGCGAGATCCCTTCTTCGGACTTGCCTTGGTCTTGGTATGCAATTTTTGTTATAGACATTATGGGTATGTCGGGGCCCTGTTCCGGCTATGTTGCAACACTTATGTTCTTTTAGAGGCTCATAGACAGGTGTCGGCTCATGTATAGTTTGGTATGCCTTGTCGACTAGTTTTTGTTGTATAGTCTTTCATAGTAGCGTGGTAGCTCATACCTTATACGTAGTTTCTTGATTGTCTGGTCATCCCCTGCTATGTATGTTCATGCCGTCATATTTTATTGCTGGTTGTCCATGATCTAGGTCTACCATTTATATTGATCTCGTCAGCCTTAAAAGATAATAATGAAGGTTAGATGAAATGTACGTTGGTGCTCGGCAAGTGTGGTCGGGTGCTAGTCATGGCCCTTCAGTTTGGGTCGTGACACCCCACCAGTTCCAAGGTAAAGGTTGATACTCCTCAGACTTCCGTCAATAATCCAGAGCTGCTTGAGAAGATAACTACACTTGATTTCAAGCTGACTTCCATTAAAGAACTATTACTGTCCACTTAGACTTTAGTTGCCGATGTCTATGCAATTGCAAAGGAAACAAGTTATGACATGTCCAAGTTAAGAGTTATGGTACTAAACAAAGCAGAAAAGGCAGTGCAAGATTTCAATGAGGTGCATGATCGAGTGTATGGAGTATAAGTCACTTTGAAAGCTAGTTTTGATCACCTTAAAGAAGTTATCTGCAACACCCTTACCTATTTCCTCTGTCGTTAAATCTGTGTTGGTTGTTTAGACAATTTTTTTTGGTCTGTGTGTAAAATTTTGTATATTTTCTTTGGATACTCTGTGGATGACTGTAATTATATAGACTGTTTGCTAATCTTATCTGCTAGTAGTTAATCCTGGTTAGCCCTCTTTTTGATTGATGCCAAAGAGGGCGAAGTATAATATATTTTACTAAATTTGCAGGACGCGGGACATATAGTCGACTGGAAGAATACATTTATACTAACTTGCAGGATATGACTCAGTCGACTGAGTAAAGATAACTATAGTGCATCTAAATGAGGGGGATCCCAAATTAGGGAGAGACAGCTCCAAGTTCTCAACTTACCTCACGCCAACTTGAGGGGGGAGCTGACTAGAACAGGGAAGTTAAATGAGGGCTTGCAGCAAAACCAATTCCATAGGATGTGGAAAAGACTCTAACAAAAGATCTGGAAGCACAAATCAAGGAGGCAAGAATCAAGTTGTAGCCGTGTGTTCTAGTAAAACTGGATATTCGAATTAACTATTTATGGAAGGCATCAATCAATCAACATAAGATGATCAATCAATAAATATAGAAGATCAATCATGTGGATACTCGAATAAATCAACCTGTATAGAAGATCCTCTAAAAGTATTCTCTCCAAGGACTCACAAGGAAAAGGAAATCAAGAAAACAACGAAAGGAAAAGTCCATTCTATTTTTGGTGTACAGAAGATCCTCTGAGAATATTCTCTCCAACGACTCACTAGGAAAAGAAATCAAGGAAGTAGCGAAAGGAAGAGTCCATCCTATTTAATGAAATCATCTTTGATTGATTACGGAAATCAACTCCCTTGGGTTGTTGCTCAATCATCACAGTATCACGCCATGAAGAATGGGGACCAACTCACCATATATATTCTACAAAAGACGCCAAGGATCTATATACTTTGATCAAACCAAAATCAATCTCTTTGTTTTACTTCAAACAAGCACTGTAGTCTATCATAGATTTCTTGTGTAACTAAGACGAGAACACACACACACACACACACACACACACACACACAGAGAGAGAGAGAGGGAGAGAGAGAGAGATACTCTAATGAGGCATTGTATCAACTGTAAGAGAGAAGAACAAAATGATCGAAAGGTTGTTAGTGTATAACATCATCAACTCCTCTGTACTAAGTCACTTCATATTTGAAAGAGAGCACCCTTGCAACTCAAGGGAACTGGACGTAGGATTCACTCTAAATCTGAACCAGTATAAAAACACTCGGTGTCATTTACTTTCTGCAATTTCCTTTCTATATTTAGTTTTGAAAATATCAGCCGACTAGAACATAAGTTAGTTGACTACCTCGCAAAATAAAAATATAAATTTCAATTCATCCCCCCCCCCCCTTCCTTGCACTTTCAACGGAAACATCACAACAAACAATCGAGAGACAAATTGAATAGAATTTCTCTTAAGTTGTTAAATCTTCATTCTTTCAAAAGAGTGTCTGAATCACACCTAAACACTTTGGATTACTTCCAAACTTTGCACAGAGGTTCAGTTTAACTATATAGACCTATCCAAAGTCTTGGAACAACAATTGTTGTCCAACAATATCAAAGTCAACTCTTGGTCAAACTTATGAATTCTTAAGTTCTTCATATTGCCAACTTTCAATAAATAGTGTTGAATCCTTCTAAAAACCTCATAAACTGAATCCGAACATACATACAAGTCCAAAATCATCATACGAACTTATCAAATCATAAAAACTTGATTCTAAATCTGTTTACCCAAAGTCAAACCTTGATCAATTCTTCCAACTTAAAGCTTCCAAATCAAGAGTCATTCTTCCAAATCAATCCCGAATCACTCAAAAATTAAAACCGACCCTACACTCAAGTCATAATACGTCATGTGAAGATATTTAAAGTCTCAAACCACCAAACGAAACAATAAAAATAAAAAACGACCGATCAGATCGTTACACCATTAATACTACTCCCTTTGTTAAAAGTTATGTGAACATGTTTTACTGGGCACGGAGTTTAAGAAAAAATAAAGACTTTTTGAACTTTCCTAAACATGTCAAAAAGTGGTCTAGAGTAATTATGTGGTTATAAAAGCTTCTCATTAAGAGTAGAATTGGACATTTAAGCTAAATTATTTCCAAATTTAGAAATAGGTCATTCTTTTTGGAATAGACCAAAAAGGAAACAAGTTCACATAAACTGAAACGCAGGGAGTATTAACTTTGTAATGACCCGACAAGTCGTTTTGCTTTCTAGATCCTTGTTCCCCTACCGTATGTTCTATTACCGTTTTATGACTTGCGGGGATAGTTAGTTTGGGAATTGGCATATGTTCGGATCGGGTTTTGGATTACCCGGGAGGCGTTTCGGCACTTGGTATTGATAGTTGGCACATTTAAGGTTTTAAAGTTCTTTAAATTTGGTTAGAACCAAGATTTGGCGTTATCAAGGTCCAATTTGGATTCTGAGACTCGGAATAGTTTTGTATGGTAATTTAAGACTTGCACGCAAAATTTGGTATCATTACGAGTAGTTTAAGTATGGTTTGGCGCGTTCAGAGTATGTTCGAAGAAATTGAAGTTCATAAGTTGATTCTATTGGTTTTGGGTTGTGATTCAATGTTTTAATGTTGTTTTCTGCATTTTGAGGGTGTGAGCGAGTCTGTTTTATGATTTCGAACTTGTTGGTACATTTGTATGGGGCCTCGGGGGCCCCGGATTCCATTCGGAAGGTGCACAGAAGTCATTTGGCTTTGGTTGAACAGTTGAAGCACCCAACTTCTGGTGCAATCACACCTGCTGAGGGCCAGCCGCAGGTGCGAGCTCACAGAAGCGAGCCTAGGACCGCAGAAGCAGCCTAGTGTAGGCTGCCTAGTGACTGCAGAAGCAGGGCAAGGGGAGGTCGACCTGGACTTGGTCCGCACCTCCGTGATTTTTGTCCACAGGTTCCGGTGGGCAGTGAGGTTCATTTAAGTCGGAAGTTAAGCCATTTTTGACTCATTTCTTTCATTCATTGGGCGATTTTGGAGCTTTTGGAGAGGGGTTTTCACCTAGCACTTTGAGTTATGTGATTTCTATACAATATGAGTTTAAAACATAGATTTTGGGTAGATTTTAACATGCAAAAATTGTAAAACTCATGGGATTAGATGAAAAACTAGGTTTTGATAAAAATGGGATTTAACCATAAAAATGATTATGGAATCGGGCTGAGTTCGTAAGGTTATGGGTAACGATTATGTGATGACCCAAAGGGTCATCTTATGATTTAAGACATCATTCCAGGCTCATTAGCCTTAAAAATATTAATTTTAATTATCTCGATTTGTGTGCACAGTCCGACGTAAAACCGGAAAGCTTTTATGTGAAAATATAAGAAATAATGATTTTTAGAGTTAAATTGTTGATTGTGATTGACTTTGGTCAACATTTTGAGTAAACGGATCCAGATCCGTATTTCGACGATCCCGACGGTCTGTATAAAATATGAGACTTGGCCGTATGTCCAGAATGGATTTTCGAGGTCCCTAGCTTTAGAAATCAATTTTTGAAGAAAATTGTTTTGTTGGATTTTTGATGAAATAAAGAAATGAATTAATGTTTGAAACTGTTGGTATCGGGCTCGTATTTTGGTTCCGGAGCTCGGTACAGATTTGTTGTAATGTTTATGTCCTATCTATGAAATTTGGTTAGAATCAGAGTTGATTTGACATGATTCAGACGTCCGGTTGTGAAATAGTGAAATTGAAGTGTTCTTGAGAAAATCATGAGTTTTGAGATTAAATTCATAGTTTTAGATGTTATTTTTGTGATTTGATCGTACGAGCAAGTCCATATGATGTTTTTAGACTCGCGTGCATATTTGGTTTAGAGTCCCGAGGGCTCGGGTGAGTTTCGGGTAAGCTTCGGGATGTTTTTAACTTGTAAAAAAATCTATAGTCATAACAGTTTTTGGTGCACTGGTGCTCCATGTTGTTTTTTCTTCAAAAAAAAAATCACAGTAACCATAACCTATTAAAACACCAACGCCTCCCTTCACAGAACCAGAAGCGCAACTCCTACAAGAAAAGGGGCAGTAGCTCTTCGTTCAAATACAGATCACCGGCACCTTCTTAACCCGTGGTGGAAGCGCCTTTACCAAAGTGGTGTCACCCGACACCGCTTCATTGAAATTTTTTATGACATATATTATTAATACTTTAAAGAAACGAATAAGTAGAAAAAAATGACACCATTTGACAAAGATTGTCTTTTCATTTGTTAGTTATATGCTTGATTTTGCTTTAAGAGGTTAAAGGTTCAAACATCAACTAGCAGATTTTTTTGTAAATATTTGAGAAAGCATATGTGGTTAATTAAAAATTGTGATGAAGCAAATTGAACTCGGACCTTTTTTAATTTAATACTCAATAAAACCAATAGACTAAAGTTATTTCTTGTTTAGAAAAATGGTAATTAAAGTTATTATTCTCGTTCTTTTATAAATTCCGACACCACTTATAAAAAATTTTCCGTACGCCCCTATTCTTAACCCTTTTTTTCTCTATGAAACCAGCTCTAAAAAGGCTTTCTAAACCACCATGATAAGCTGCAAAACAGAAAGAAAAACCCAAAAAAAAACAGTCATCTCTGAAGCAGAAGGTCAAGAACCATCGCTGCTCCTTCTTCGCCGAAATCAGCTCCAAAACCTCCCCAACCCTATCCCGAACAGCCCCATAAAACGCAGCAGTAAAACGACCTTCAAATCTCCATGAAAACCGGCCATTTCGTCCCTGCAAACAACAAAAACGCAGCTGAAACTCCAGGGAAACTTGCTGAAAAATTCCAGCTCAAAACAGCTGGAACTAGTCCCAAAACAGAGCTCAACCACCCACAACTAATCCCAAAAAATCAGCTCCTAAAACTCACCCCGAAATACCTCAAAATCCGCCCCAGAATCGCAGCAAAACAAGCTGTGAAAACAGCTAGGAAGAGCAGCAAAAATCAGCTGCAAAACAGTCCAAATCGCTGCCTCTTTTCCACCCAAAATCAACACCAAAACACCGCCCCCAAGCCAGCCCCAAAACTGTGTTACTGCTGGAAATCACCCAGCAAAACTACTTCAAAATCAGTTCCAAAACCATCACTAAGGTGAAGTGATGTTCGAGTTCACCGGTTCAAGGTTCTAGTTGATAGCTCGTTAAAATATTTCTACTTCTGGAGCTTTGATTTCATCATCATTGTACATAGAAGAGAAGAAAATTCAGGAATAAAGATCAATTCTAGCCCAAGTAGATTCGAGTGTGTTGAAGGCGAATTCGAAAGGAAAAGCTGTGATTTAGCAGTGAGTGGCCTGCGGAATTGAGCTAAATGTTTGGTCTAACCATGACTTGAGAGAATAGGAATCTCCAACTTGAATGCTATGTGAAATTCCATGTGTGTGGTGTATAGGTAAGGTGACGAATGTCTATGCACCACCAAATTATCTGCTTAGCATGATCCCTTTCACCGTTTCCAATTTACTATATTTTGTCTTAACTATTTCATGATTATAGATGCTTCTATGTTTACTTGTTTGATAGATATTGTCTCTCGTAATTGAAAGTATTAATTGTTCCTTGCCTTCATTGTGGCACATAAATGATTGAGCTGGTTGTCGGTGTTTTATAGTACATTTCGGTTGGTTTCGTTGTGTAGTAATATTTGGTGAAGTTCTTAATTAGACAGCGTTCTGTTTACATTTGTGGAGACATAAATATTGTGAAAGACTTTGATTTAATTGTGAAACCTTTATTATAAATGATGAAATGTGATTGTGTGGTGGAAGCGGGTTGCACTCCGCAACAAGGAGTAATAAGGATGGACAGGTGGGATCGAGTTGCACGGCGTAACAGGAAAAATAAGGGTGATATATATATATAGGGAGGAGCAATAAGGGAGGACAGGTGGGATCGGGTTGCACACCGCAACAAAGAGCAATAAGGGAGAATATTTATGTTTTTACTGGTTATAAAATAAAGATTGGAATACTCATTGTTTTATTGTTGTTATTCATATTTGGCTCTTACTGTTATTTTAAGTGAAATTTGAAAATTTTCCTAAGGAATTGTTATAGCTGAGATCAGGAAAAGTTAGCTGAGTTATTTTATTAATTGTTGCGAGTTACTGTTTATTTAGTTTAGTATTGCTTTATTATTCACTGTTTACAGGTTATATTATAAATGTCCCGCCGTAGCCTCGTCACTACTTCGTCGAAGTTAGGCTCGACACTTACCAGTAAATGGGGTCGGTTTTACTGATACTGCACTCTGCACTTCTTGTGTAGATCCAGGTTCCGGCCAAAGTTGAGTTTCGAATAGTAGCTGAGCTTTCACACGGAGACACAAGGTAGATCTGCTGTTGTTCGCAGATTCCTGGAGTCTTCTCCTTATTAGTTATTTACTGTTTTATTTCATTCAAAATAGACATGTTTTCTTTCAGCTAAATACTTGTAGTATTCTTTAGTAGTTCGTGAATTGTGACTCCAAATCCTGGGTAGCTAGATATTAGTATTAGTTTCGAGTTTCATTTCATTAATTTGTACATTATTCTTGATTTATCTATTGGATAGTATTAGTTTTCGCATTATTTTAAATTGCTTACTTATATTTAATTAAATTGTTATAAGAAACGGTTAGCTAAATTCTAACATTGGCTTGCCCAGCAAGTATGGTGTTAGGTGCCATCACGATCCCGAGGGTTGGGAATTTGGGTCATGACAGATTATCTTCGCAAATTCCGAAATCCGGGCACGTGAGCTGGGGGGTAAATTTTAGGAATCTTCCAATTTGGGTTAGGAATTACTCTAATAGTTAAATTATTAACCTTTGAACATGTATTGATTAATTTATATAACATTTGACTAATTTCGAGTCGTTCGGCACCGAGTTGAGGATTTAAAGCATATTTGTGGATCGGAAGTGAACTTGAGAATGAGGTAATTCTCTTACCTAATCTTGTAAGAGGGAACTCATCCTCTTAGGTGTATTGTTGTTGTGAATTACTTGTGTGGGGATCTACGTACGCACTAGGCGACGAGAGTCCGTGCGTAGCTATATTTCATGAGTTGTCCGGGTAGCCTAGGATTTACATCATGCTTTGATTGTACTGTCGTGTTTATTATGCACAATAATTGCCTTAAATAGAGATGAGATTGGGGATTTTAAGGATGAAATTCTCTAAGCTAGATTTCTTATTTTTGGAAAGAATTGAAGAATTGTACAATAACTTTGAGAAATCCATGTCCTCGCGTCGCAAGTATTTTCGCGAGCGAGGTAAATTCCTCTACTCTCATGGGAGTGGGTTGTTCGCCTCGACTGGTTAATAGATGCATCTATGATTTGTGTTGTTCGACTCTCAGCAGTGCACACAGTGTATACATATGTATTTTGGATCGGGCAGTACGACCTCAACATAAATCGTGCATAATAATACTTGGAGCCTAATTATGCTTTATATTGATTTATTGGCTTGAGAGGTTATAATCATTAAATAATGGAAATTGATTTCGGATTTACTATTGATGAAAGAATTGTTTATTTACTTCTTGTTATTGAATTTTCATTATCATTCACATAGCCCATGCTTATAGAGAATTTCAGTATTTTATTGTTGACCCATAGTAAGTGTCGAAGTCGACTCCTCATTAATACTTCTTCGAGGTTAGACTAGATACTTACTGGGTACATATTGTTTATGTAATCACGCTACATTTCTGCACTAACCTTGCAGGATCTGAGGCAGGTGTATCTGGTTATCATCTCGGCGCGCACTCTTGATACTTCAAGACTTTGCTTGAGCTGCCTTCAGAACCCGTTCTGCAGCACCCAAAATCTTTATTTTGTATTTATTTTTTGTCTACTTCATTGCAGATAGTAGCTTAGTACTTTTTGTATATTCTACTAGTAGCTCATACACTTGTGACATCAGATCTTCGAAATTATGCTAGTAGACACTTGATTATTTTTGAGTAATTACTTCACCTTATTTGCTCTTAAAATATTTTATTCCTTATTTTTCTAAACTTCTCACTTCTTATTTACTCCATAATAAACAAATCAACAATTTCTAAATTGTTAAAAGAAACAATCACATGGTTAGTTCACTGTTGGCTTGCCTAGTGTAGCGTTGGGAGCCATCACGGCCTCTAGAAGAAATTGGGTCGTGATAACATGGTATCAGAGCACTAGGTTCACGTAGGACTCACAATTTATGAACATACCTAATAGAGTCTTGCGGATCGGTGCGAAGACGTCCGTACTTATCTTCGAGAGGCTATAGGGTGTTAGGAACTACTCTTTCTTTATCTCCTATCATGTAGTTGATGTTGTACTAAGTCCTCTCACAGATGGTGAGAACGCGCACAACGAATATTCCAGATCATGGAGGAGCTGCTCCCCCTGTTGCTAGAGGCTGAGCCTGAGGCTGAGGGAGGGCTCCAGCTCATGGTAGAGGACGAAAGCGTCCTAGAGTTTCTCAAATTACACCACCAGTGGATCCAGTGAAGGATTCTATTATCGAGGAGCAGGGTGAGGTGCCTGCATCAGAGCCAGTTTCATGTCCGCATTGGGATTCCAGGAGGTCATGGGTTGTATACTACGGTTCATGGACACCATGATTCAGGCTGGTTTATTTCCAGCAGACCCAGCCACATCTCAGGTAGGAGGAGGAGCATAGACCCCTACCGCTCAAACTTATGGGCATGTAGCTACCGTGTATTAGACCTCGGGTGCACTACCCTTGGGTGGAGCCCAGCCAGTGGCAGGAGCTATACCTGAGCCCAGACCAGCTACGGCCGACGAGCTGTAGAAGCTATTGGATAGATGGACCAGGCTACACCCTCCTATCTTTGAAGGTGAGCGACATGAGGAACTCTAGGACTTCATTGATCGGTGCAGGGACAGACTGCACAACAGAGGATATTAGAGTCCCAAGGGGTGAACTTTACTACTTTCCAGCTTGAGGGCAGGGCCCGTAGGTGGCGGCAGTCATATCTACTCGCAGACCAGTAGGTTCTTTTCCCTTTACTTGGGACCAGTTCACACATATCTTTCTGGATAGGTACATTCCACCCTCTAAGAGCAAAGAGTTGCGATTTCAGTTCGAGCAGCTCTAGCAGGGTCAAATGTCAGTGACCGACTATAAGGCAAGATTCTTTGAGGTTTCTCTCCATGCACTCATGATACTTCCTACTAATGCAGAGAGAGTGCGGAGATTTGTTGTGGGTTTACATTTAGGTATCCAGGCCACTATTTCCAGAGAGGTTGAGATGGAGACTTCTTATGAGCTAGTTGTAGAGATAGCTCGGAGGATTGAGGGTGTCCGTCAGCGGAGCCGAGAGCAGATGCTGCGGGACAAGCGGTTTCATTATTCCGGAGGGTTCAGTGGTGCTCGTCTAGGGGTAGAGGTCACTTTAGGAGAAGTCAGCCTAGCAGGCCCACAAATCCAACACCATCGCCTCCTTGAGGTGCTCCAGTGCGGCCCTATTTCAACGTCATGCCAGAGAGTTCCTACTGCCCACCAGTTATTCAGGGTTCCTCCAGTGGGTATTCAGGCCATCAGGGTCAGTCTTTAGGTCAGAAGCTCACCGCTTTGAGATTTGTTACTAGTGCGGGGATCTTGGCCACATAATGGGGTTTTGTCCCAGACTTCGGGGCAAGACAGTACAGTAGGGTTCTCAGCCTATAATTTCAGAACCAGGCATCGCACCAGCTTTCCGGCTGCAGATAGGCAGAGGGCAGGTGGGTTGGGGTCGTCCTAAAGGTGGAGGCCAGACAGATGGAGGCCAGTCGGGTGGCACTCTATCTGGATTCTATGCTTTTCCGGTCAGACCAGATGTAGTGGCTCAGATGTCGTGATCACATGTATTATTTCTATATGTGGTAGGGATGCTTCAATATTATTCGATCCAGGGTCTATATATTCATATGTGTCATCTCTATTTTCTCATTTCCTGGATGTTCCTCGCGAGTCCTTGGGTACTCCTATTTAAAGGTCCACTCTAGTGGGCAATTCTGTTGTGCGGATCGGATCTACCGATCCTCCATTATTACCTTTTGTGGTTATAAGACTAGAGCAGATCTTCTGCTGCTTGATATGAATGACTTTGAGGTCATCCTGGGAATGGACTGGTTATCTCCATATCACGTTGTTCTTGATTTCTATGCCGACTATTACTTTGGAAATGCCATAGTTGCCTAGATTGGAGTGAAAGGGTTCATCTGTCAGTGCATCTAATCAGGTTATCTCTTTTCTGAAGGCTCGATACATGATCGAGAACGGTTGTTTGGCTTATCTAGCTTATGTTCGGGATACTACTACATAGACTTCGACGATTGATACAGTGCTTGTGGTCCGGGAGTTCTCCGATGTGTTTTCTTCTAATCTTCCAAGCATGCCACCAGATCGTGATATCAATTTTTGTATTATTTTGGCTCCAGGTACTCAGCCTATCTCTATTACAACGTACAGCATGGCCCTGAAATAGTTAAAGGAGTCGAAGGAATAGCTTAAGGAGTTGCTAGCAAAGGGTTGTCAGCCCGAGTGTATTGCCTTGGGGTGCACTAGTGTTATTTGTGAAGAAGAAAGATGGGACTATGCGGATGTGCATTGATTACTGCCTGTTGAACAAAGTTACCATTAAGAACAAGTACTCGTTGCCGCATATTGATGATTTGTTTTACCAACTACAGGGTGCCAGGGTGCTCTCCAAGATCGACTTGAGATCGAGGTACCATCAGTTGAAGATTCGGGGTTCGGATGTTCTGAAGACGGCTTTCCGGACTAGATATGGCCATTATGAGTTCCTAGTGATGTCCTTCGGTTTGACTAATGCCCCAACAGCATTTATGGATTTGATGAACAGGGTGTTCAGGTCGTATTGACTCGTTTTCACTTCTTGATAACATTTTGATCTGCTCGCGTAGCATGGAAGAGCATAAGCAACATTTGAGAGTGGTGCTTCAGACCTTGCGGGAACAAAAGCTATATGCTAAGTTCTCCAAGTGTGAGTTTTGGATTGATTCTGTAGCATTCTTTGGGCATGTTGTATCGGGCAAGGGCATTAAGGTTGATCCCAAGAAGATTGAGGCAGTTCAGAGTTGGCCTCGTCCCACCACAATGACTGAGATTAGTAGCTTCTTGGGGTTAGTAGGTTATTATTGCCGGTTTGTGGAGGGCTTTTCATCAATTGCAGCACCTTTGACTAGATTTATCCAGAAGGGTGCTCGATTCCGATGGTCCAATGATTATGAGGCGAGCTTTTAGAAGCTCAAAACCGCATTGACTTCAGCATTAGTGTTAGTATTGCCTTCTGGTTCAGGGATGTATACTGTGTATTATGATGCTTTAGGTATTGGTTTGGGTTCTGTATTGCTGCAGGAAGAATGGGTTACTGCATATGCTTCATGTCAGATGAATCCCCACAAAAAAAATTACCATGTACATGATTTGGAGTTGGCCGCGATATTTCATGCTCTTAAGATCTGGAAGTATTATCTTTATGGGTGTCCTATGAGGTTTACACTGATCATCGCAGCTTGCAGCAATTGTTCAAGCAGGGAAATCTCAATTTAAGGCAGCGTAGATGGCTTGAGTTACTAAAGGATTATGATATTACCATTCTTTATTATCCGGACAAGGCGAATGTAGTTGCGGATGCCTTGAGCAAAAAGGCGGAGAGTATGGGTAATTTGGTATTCATTTCAGTAGAGGAGAGGACAAATGTATTGGACATTAAGTCCTTGGCTAATAGACTTGTGAGGTTGGATATTTTAGAGCCCAGCCGAGTTCTTGCATGTGTTGTCTCCCAGTCTTCACTATTCGAGCAGATCAAGGCTCGCCAGTTTCATGATCCACACTTGTTGGCTCTTAGAGAGACGGTACTGCAGGGTTGTCCTAGGAGGTTACTATCGGTGAGAATGGTGTTCTATAACTCCAGGGTCGTCTATGTGTTCCCAATGTTTATGGGCTGAGGGAAAATATTCTAGAGGAGGCACACAGTTCTCACTATTCTATTCACCTAGGTGCTTCAAAGATGTATCGCGTCCTAAGGCAGCATTATTGGTGGCGGCTGATGAATAAGGACATAGTTGAGTATGTTGCAAGGTGCCTAAATTTCTAGCAGGTTAAACATGAGCACCGGAGGCTAGGTGGCCTACTCCAGTAGATGACTAAACTTGTGTGGAAATGGGAGCGCATTACTATGGACTTTGTAGTTGGATTTCTGCAGACCTTGGAGAAGTTTAATGCAGTTTGGGTCATTATCAACAGGTTGACCAAGCCAGCACACGTCATTCCGGTTATGACCACATATTCTTCAGGCAGGTTGGCCCAAATTTATATTCAGGAGATTGTTCGGTTGCATGGTGTGCCTATTTCCATTATATTAGATAGAGGCCCTCAGTTTACTTCGCAATTTAGGAGGGAAATACAGAGTGAGTTGGGGACCCGGGTAGATCTCAACACAACCTTTCATCTACAGACAGATGGGCAGTCAGAGCGGACAGTTCATATCTTGGAGGATATGCTCAAAGCATGTGTGATTGACTTTAGAGGGCAATGGGATCGATTGTCGCCTTTGGCCGAGTTTGCTTACAACAGCTGTTATCAGTCCAGCATCAAGATGGCTCTATTTGAGGTTTTATATGGTTGGCGATGTTGTTTTCCCATCGGATGGTTTGAGCTCGGCGAGGCTAAGTTATATATACAGATTTGGTAAGGGATGCCTTGGAAAAGGTTAAGTTGATTCAGAAGAGACTCCGCAAAGCAAAATCTAGGCAGAAGAGTTATGCAGATCCGAAGGCGCATGATTTATTATTTATGGTGGGCGAGAAGGTTCTCTTGAAGGTCTCGCCGATGAAGGGAATCATGAGGTTCGGGAAGAAGGGCAAGTTGAGCCCAAAGTTTATAGGTCCATTTGAGGTGTTGAGACGAGTTTGGGATGTTTCTTATGAGCTTGCTTTGCCTCCCATCCTATTGGAAGTCCATCTGGTTTTCCACGTGTCTATGCTCTGGAGGTATCATGCCAACAAGTCGCATGTGTTAGACAACAACATGATTCAGTTGGATAAGAGCCTGGGTTTAGAGGAGGAGCCAGTTACCATTGTTGACAGGCAGATTTCCTAGTTGAGGTCCAAGAAGATTTCTACGGTAAAAGTTCAGTGGAGGGGCCAACCAGTCGAGGAGGCGACTTGGCAAGCCGAGGAGGACATGTGAAGCAGATATCCACATTTATTCAGCGCTCTAGGTATGATCCTAGACCCGTTCAAGGATGAATGTTTGTTTAAGAGGTGGAGAATATAATGACCTAATCGGTCGTTTTGCTTTCTAGATCCTAGTTCCCCTAAATAAGACTTCCTATATGTGCTTTTATTGTTTTATAACTTGCGGGGATGGTTAGTTCGGGATTTGGAACGGTGCCGGTTGAAATCAAAACACTAGGATCCTTAAGGTCGGCTAAAAGAGCTAAGTTTGACTTGAGTTGACATTTTGAGTAAACAACCTCGGAACTAGGATCTAACGGTCCCAATAGGTTTGTATGATGATTTTGGACTTGGGCTTATGTTCGTATCGAGTTTTGGAAAACCTGGGAGCATTTCGGCGATTGGTATTGATAGTTGGCACATTGAAGGTTTTAAAGTTCTTCAAATTTGGTTAGAAGTAAGATTTGGCGTTATCGAGGTCCAATTGGGATTCTGAGCCTGGGAATAGTTCTGTATGGTGATTTAAGACTTGCACGCAAAATTTGGTGTCATTCCGAGTAGTTTAAGTATGTTTCGGCTCGTTCAGAGTAATTTGGAAAAACTTGAAGTTCATAAGTTGATTCTATTGGTTTTGGGTTGCGATTCGTTTTTTAAATATTGTTTACTGCAATTTGAGGGTGAAAGCAAGTCCGTTTTATGATTTAGAACTTGTTGGTATGTTTGGACGGGGCCCCGAATGCCATTCGGATGGTGCGTGGAAGTAATTTGGCTTTGGTTGAATAGCTGAAGCACCCAACTTCTGGTGCAAACGCACCTACAGAGGGCCAGCCGCAGGTGCAAACTTCTAGAAATGAGCCTAGGACCGCTGAAGCGGCCCAGTGTAGGTTGCTCAGTGACAACAGAAGTGTGGCAGGTACCGCACCTGCGCAGAGTGCGAAGAGTGCTATCGCAGAAGCAGATGGGGGTCGCAGGTGCGACGCGCTAGCCGCAGAAGCAGGCTCGCAGATACGAGCCATTGATCGCCGAAGCGGGGGAGGTCGACCTCGGCTTGGTCCGCTCCTGCGTGATTATTGTCCACAGAAGCGGAACCGTAGGTGCGGTAGAGGCATCGCATATGCAAAAATTGTTGGGCAGTGAGGTTCATTTAAGTCGGGAGTTAAACTATTTTTGACTCATTTCTTTCATTCATTGGCCAATTTTGGAGCTTTTGAAGAGGGATTTTCACCTAGAACTTTGAGTTAAGTGATTTCTATACAATATGCGTTTAAGACATAGATTTTAGGCAGATTTTAACGTGTAAAAATTGTGGAAATTATCGGTTTAGAAGAAAACCTAGGTTTTGAAAATATGGGATTTAACCACGAAAATGATTATAGAATCGGGTGGAAATTATATATTTGAGTTCGTAAGCTTATGGGTAACGATTATCTTTGAAAATTTCTGGAATCCAGGCATGTGGGCCCGGGGGTAAATTTTAGAAATCTTCCAATTTGGATTGGGTAATTACTCTAATAGTTAAATTATTAACCTTTGAACATGTATTGATTGATTTATATAACATTTGACTAGTTTCGAGTCATTTGGCACCGAGTTGAGGATTTAAAGCATATTTATGGATCGAAAGTGAACTTAAAAACGAGGTAAGTCTCTTGCCTAACCTTGTAAGAGAGAACTCATCCCCTTAGGTGTATTTTTATTGTGAATTACTTGTGTGCGGAGCTACGTATGCACGAGATGACAAGAGTCCGTGCGTAGCTATATTTCATGAGTTGTACAGGTAGCCTAGGATTTACATCATGGTTTGATTGCACTGTCGTGTTAATTATGCACAAAAATTCCCTCAAATACAGCTGAGATTGGGGATTGTAAGGTTGAAATGTTCCATGTTAGATTTCTTATTTTTGGAAAGAATTGAAGAATTCTACAATAACTTTGAGAAATTCATGTCCACTCGCGTCCAAGTATTTTTGCGAGCAAGGTAAATTCCTCTACTCTCATGGGAGCGGGTCGTTTGTCTCGGTAGGTTAATAGATGCATCTACGGTTCATGTTGTTCAACCCTCGGCAGTACACATAGTATATATTTTGGATCGGACCGTACGACCTCGGGTAAATCGTGCATAATAATACTTGGAGCCTAATTATGCTTGATATCGTTTTATTGGCTTGAGAGATTACAATCATTAAATAATGAAAATTGACTTGGGATTTACTATTGATGAAAGAATTGTTTATTTACTGCTTGTTATTGAGTTTTCATTATCATTTACATAGCCCATGCTTATTTAGAATTTCGGTATTTTATTGCTAGCCCATAGTAAGTGTCGAAGTCGACCCCTCGTTACTACTTCTTCGAGATTAGACTATATACTTACTGGGTACAGGTTGTTTATATACTCACGCTACACTTATGCACTAACCGTGCAGGATCTGAGGCAGGTGTATCTGGTTATCATCCCAGCACGCACTCCTGATACTTCGAGACTTTGTAGTGAGCTGCCTTCCGAGCCCATTCTGCAGCACCGGAAGTCTCTCTTTTGTATTTATTTTCTGTCTACTTTATTTCAGATAGTAGCTTAGTATTTTTTGTATATTCTACTATACACTTGTGACACCGGGTCTTGGAAATTATGCTAGTAGACATTTGATGATTTTTGAGTAATTACTTCACCTCATTTACCCTTAAAAATTGTTTATTCTTTATTTTATGAAACTTCTCACTTCTTATTTACTCCATAATAAACAAATCAACTATTTTTAAATTGTTAAAAGAAATAGTCACATGGTTAGTTCGTGTTGGCTTGCCTAGCAGTAGCGTTGGGTGCCATCAAAGTTTATAGAAGAAATTGGGTCGTGACAAACTTATTTTTTCATTATGGAAGTAGTTTTTACAGAGGCTCTCGTAATGCGGAAATTCATATATGAATAACATAATATCCTAGTGAACCCGCATTCTCTAAATTTGACAAAGTTTTTTTCCTGGAAAGATGGGAATACTTCTATAATCCAAACGCAAAAGGCGAAAAGGAAGCCAAGTATAGTGTTAGTGTCCTTCTCTTTCTCTTTCTCTTTCTCTTTCTCTTTCTCTTTCTCTGTCTCTTTCTATTCTCATTGTCTGAAATGTTTTATTTGGGCTTCATGCAACTTTTCAATGAGTTGACTAACTTTTGATGACAAAAAGATGTCCGATGGAAAGAAGAGCAGAGTTAATCATCATAAATGATTTTTATTATCCGCTCAAATACATTTCTAGTCCCGCTTACCCATCAACATAGACTCAATAAAATAAATTATTGTCAACTTCACTGCATCATCATAGCTTCCTACAAATGATGAAGGTGTACCAGATGAGCGACTATTAATAAATTGTCATAAATCCCCTAACTCAATTCTTTCCTTACTAGGAAAGTAAACTTTAGAAAGCATATTATCTCTTTCATTCAAAAAGTTGAAGTCCCCTGAATAAGAACATTCCAACCCAGTAATTATTTGTACAGCTTCACATATAAACTTCACTTCATGATCAAAAACCTTAATTGTCATTGAATTCTTATCATTGCTTACAATTTAGAAAGCAACACACAATGAATTAATTTGCCACAGAATTTAACACCTTCGACCCGGAAAAAAGTTTCTGAAAACACCATCTCTCAATTTTTTCTATTGCACATTCAATAAGAAACTTTTTGTTGTTTTCTTAAATTGAAAATCTTCTTTCCTATAACTAATCAAATTACGCCAATCATCAAACTCGAAATATTGATCTCCTTTCATTAGCATACTCAGAGCCTGCATTTATAAAAAATAGAGTTCTCCAATAAATAATATATTAAATATATCCACTAATCTAAAAAGAAGGAAATAGCAGGTAAACATCTGGATTATTTTTCTAAAATGTCTTGAATATTTAAACTAAAAAACTACCATTCAGGACCTAATCACAACATACAGCTGCTAGGGAAATGCATGCACTTGACTACTTATTGGTTTCTTCTACTTGCCAACGATAGTTTGATGAATCCTAAAGTAATGGATCCTTACAAAGGTCCTGTAAATGTGAAAAAGAAAACAAAGGGATAATTTAAGGCTCATTTTCAAATAATGACCAAAATAAATTATGGAAACTCACCCCATGGGATTAAAAACCCACATTTGGTTGGAAAAAATTAACAAAGTATTCAGGAAAAGAATAGAACCAGTTAACCTTTAAATTTTACTTGCAAAAACAGCTGAATTTTGATTGCAATAATCCCAAAGGTAACAACAGTGTTGTAAGGAAAATTAAATTAAAGTAAGAAATAGCAGGTAAACTTCAGTACCATTTTTCTTAAAATGTCCTGAATATTTAAATTAATAAACTAACATTCAGGTCCTAATCACAATATACAACAGCTAACTCCCAATCAATTCTTCAATGAGGATTTCAAAGAAACAGTTCAAACCAATAAGAATCTTGAGTCGATTTATGAATTCAAACTCAATCACAAAGTAATAAGGAAGCCGATCGAATTCACTGGAAGATCAAGCAGAAGTTCAGCTTAATACTCAAAGAATCAAACCTGATTCATTGCGACGATTTCTCATATGCTCGAATAGATTAGAATTAGCCCAAGAAGTCCTTAAAACTTGAAATAAGCGTTCTTCAAATTCTTCAAATTTTCGCTAATATAAAAAGCATAATCAACAGTCTAAGTGGGAAAACAATAGTTGTACAAATTTATGCAATTCCAACTGACCAAATGATTTTGTTTGGGATTTTTCTAGTACCTAGAAGCCATGCACAACTAGAAACATAAAAGAAAGAAAAAGACGAAATAAAAACATAATTTAGAGAGAAAATGAACTCTTTATTAGGCCTAAATTAAACCTCGGATATTTACGGTTTTTGATCTGAAATAATACCAAGAAAATGGAGAAATTCCCTACATACATTAACGAGAAGTTGATGGTGAAGCGAGGGTTTTGAGCTTCTGCTGTGTATGTGAAGCGAGGGTTTTGAACTTTTTATAAAGGGGTTGGGAAAGAAAAAAGATAGAAGAAAGGGTAAAATATCTTTTGTATTAATTGTAATAGAGTTGTAGCTCTTTTTGCTCAACATTAGAATTGCTGGCTAAATACTAAATACCACCTTAAAAAGTTACTACCTCATGTCATTTCTACCGATCGGGTGGGGTTAGGTCAAAATTTTCTAAGCCCATTTAAAACTGAGGCTTGTATGCCTGATCCAAGTAAATTCCGTTGCTCCCAGAAGCACACGCTTGCATATGTGGTCGACAAGTAATATAAGATTGTAAGTCCATATATCATATCCATAGGGACTTGTGATTAACTATCAACTACATTAAACCCAAACAATTAATCTATTCAAGAGATATTCTCAAGTATGAATATTTAACTAAAACTAATCTAGAGTAATAACCTAAGATATTAAAGGAAATAATTTGGCAAGCTTATAGACAAATTCAATGAGAGACAATATTTTAGAGTTATTGGTTAGCTAACAATCCCATTGAGTTTTCAACTTAAATCGTCTAATTAATTTATCTGATTTATTGATTGGCATGGTTAATATTGCTTGTAGTATTCTCCTGAAGTACTTCTTGCTTATTCAAACTAACTGAACTTCTATATTCCTATGGAATTAGGATTAACAAGAACGCATTAATAAATCCTGTATAGTAACCAGGTAATGTGATTAGGTATATCCCTATCCTAACCGCAAATCCATTCCGATGCTCGAGTTCAAGATCTTGCTCTACTCAATCTTATATACAATCTAGAATTCCCTCTCCCGAGTTCAATCCTAGATTCGTAGATAGTATTCAATTGGTGATCAAGAAATCAAATAATTAAGCGCAAGATTGAATAAATAAACCAATATGATAAAATAATAAAGAATAATTCAAGCTTTAAACTACAACGTTCATGTAGCACCCAAAACTCTAGAACTAATAAACTATGAAATTAAAGGAAGAGAAGAGAAGAAAAACTGAGAATCCTTGCTCCCGAGTGTTCTATGCATGTATTTCCCTCTCAAAGTGGCGTCTTCCCTTCCAAAATAGGTTTAGACTTGCTTTTATACGCGTTGGAGGGTCTTGGGCCGAACTAACCTTATCTCGGGCAAAGTAGGAGAGATTTCTCGTCACTAGCATGCTAGCGCTGGGATTTTTGAGGTTCTGGAAAGTGGGCCACATGTAGCGCCCCACGCTACTTGTGGCGCTACACTATCCCAATTTTTTGTTTTGTTCTATTTTTGCTTTAACTCGTGCACTTTCATCCCACATTACGTCTGAATAACTCCTACACATTAAAATACCATGAATTAACATCATTTATAACATTACACATCCGAAATTTATGAAACATGAGTAAAATGTGAGGCAATATGCAAATAAATATATATACTTTAAGCAAAATACCAACACCCCACACTTAAACTATTGCTCGACCTCGAGAAATGGGACTATAAACTACACCACAATAATGTACACATCTCAAATAGAGAGGTGCACTTCAATTTTAACCATACACTCTACCATTGACTATGATCGATACCAGCAATCAAGTATGAACATACAAATTTCACGTTCTTCATGTTTCAAACATTCCCAAGTATAACCATTTCAATTCAATCAATTCAAACAACCTATCTATAACCACCCTACCTCAAGAGCCGACTTGTTACCACTAAGCACCCTCAACTCGCGCACTCACCCAACAAGAGAAGTTTACAATATTATCAATCCTTCGTGAGATTGTGTGCCCTCACCAACAAACAAAAGAGTGAATATAATATAGTCCACACATTCAAGTACGCCTTTGAACATAATTTAAGGACATCACACAATTGAACAAAATGCGCTCACTCTCATAAAGAATTTCATGTGCATCTCGTGGTTGTACCATAAGCATGCCCGTAGTGTACATCTCTACTAATCTAAGCTAGCCAAATCTAGGACCAATTAGGACTTTTAAGGTTGTTATGTAGGATAAGGGATGGGTAGGATATATTTAGGAATAGTGACCAACCCTCCTAAGCACTTTAATACACTATACTCACAAATCGCTACATATTCTTCTCAACCAATTCATTTGCCACAAACCATATACAACATAGCCCTTCTTTTTTCAACTAAGCACTTCTATATTCCCACTAGCATGCATTAGTAAGATTAGGAGGTGTGTGTTTTTCTATATTATTTGAACTATTCTTTTTTTTCTTTCTTGCAATTTTTTTCTTTTTCTCTTTTTTTTCTATATACACTCCATACATTAAGGTTCATCGGCTAGTGACCTTTTTTCACAACTTTAGAGCACCTTAAGGGCCCTTCCATGATTTCACTCGAAAACTACTCTGCAATCTCTCAACTTAATTCTTTTCGCAACTAAGTGCCTTAGGAAAAGGTTCAACAATCTCAAATTAAGAACAAAATAGGGGTGTGGTTTGTAATGCGGGTGCCAAAGAAAAGGTCTATAGTCTCAAAGGGGCTAGCAACGGAAAATTATGTTTTTAAGGGACAAGCACATCTATGATCAAGCAAGAAACGCCTACATCATCTTCTAGACTAGCACAACTTCATGATTTCTCTTGGATTAACACACGGGCCAAGTTATAGACTACACAGGATAAGCACAAAGGATCACAAAATCCTCACATACACATTGATTATGAATTAATTAAGACTGTTCTGTTCAACTCTCAAGTCAAGCAAGAACATATAGTTGAAGTCAAACAACCGAGAAAAGGCATCACACAGTAGGCTATTTATTTTACTAAGATATCACAATTCAAATCAAATGTACGAAAAGACAGAGCGCATGTCATAGCCTAATGTTCTAGCACCAAACACGTCAATAGGTGCCTTAGAGCAACTAAGCTTCTTCCTATCCTACTCCTAAACAAAAAACAAAGCACCCGGTTCGAACTACACTATTGGAAAAGAACTGGCGCCTAAAGAAAAACCAAGGGATCCTACCTAATTATCCTAAAAAAAACATTTTTTAATCGGACTTTAATCCTTCGAGAAAATTTTTCAAAATATCCATTGTTGGGAAAAGTCCGAGCCTTTTCTGATTTTTTCTTTTCTCAATTTTTTTTAATTACAAAAATCACTACCCTGAGAAATAATACTACAATTAAGCTAGGATAGAATAGAAAATCACACAGACAATGTCATGACCCGGATTTTCCGCCCTCTGGAGTCGTGATGGAGCCTCCTGGTGAAAGCTATGCAAGCCAACCGTTTGAAAAAATTACCTTTTTCCCATTTTAATTCTTTAACAAATATGAACAAATTGTTTATAAACAACTGAAATTAAACAAGCGGAAGAAATAATTAAACCATTTAAATAATTCTAATATGATTTCTTAAACAAGAACTACTCAAAACTGGTGTCACAACTTCACAGACGGTCTAGGAATACTACAAACAAAGTCTGAAAAATAAATAATACACTGTTTCTGAAATACGTAAAGGAAACAGGATGAAAGAATGGAAGGAGACGCCAAGGCTTGCGGACGCCTGCAGGACTACCTCGGGTCGCCTGTTAGACTGAAGGCAGCAATCTCACTGCGGTCCAAAAGCTACAGTACTGGGATCTGCACACAGTACAGAGTGTAGTATCAGCACAACCGACTCCATGTGTTGGTAAGTGTCGAGCCTAACCTCGGCGAAGTAGTGATGGGAAGGGGGCATGCTGTAGGGGAATATCATTTACCAACAGTAACTCAGGAGAAAAACATAAATAACAATTTAGAATTCGCAGCAGAAAGAAGAAGGAAATAGTAACAAATCAATATCCACTTTTATCCTTTATTGTTGCGGCGCGCAACCCGATCCAAATCATAAAATACTGTTGCAGCGTGCAACCCGGTCCAATCATAATATTGTTTCGGCGTGTAACCCGATCCAAATATAATATTGTTGCGGCATGCAACCTGATCCAAGTATAATATTGTTGCGGCGTGCAACCCGATCCAAATATAATATTGTTGCGGCGTGCAACCCGATCCAAATATAATATTGTTGCGGCGTGCAATCCGATCCAAATATAATGTTGTTGCGACGTGCAACCCGATCCAAATATACAATTCAACACCAAATCACAAAGGAGCCCCGACAAGGGAACAATAGGGGAGCAACAATATCCCGGCAAGGGAATCAATAACATCATAATAAAATCAAGTAACAAAGGAAATCAGTAAATAAATGTAAAGGACAACATTACTCAATTATCAGTAAGATTCAAGAAAAAATCAGGGACAAGTGCACGACATCAACCTTCGTGCTTTAACACTCTCTTACCAAAACAATAATCACAAGAAATAAGGGCAAGGAAATAAATGAAATCACATTAAAATCCCGGCAAAGGAACAATATAATAATCCTCTTCTCTTTTCCTTTTCACATTTACTTCACAACTTGAGTCAATGTTCTATAAGGTTCAATTGCCATTTATACTTCCACAATTCATTTTACAACTTGATCCAACGCTCTCCAATATTCAAATATCACTACTACTTCCACAAACTTTACTCAACAATAGAAACCATCACAAAAGGCATGAACGATACAAACGGAGTCATAATAATCATAATATAAGACTCACGGGCATGCTTGACACCAACGTATAGATACTCGTCACCATGCCTATACATCGTACTCAACAAATAACACATAGCAAATAGGACACATCTCCTAATCCCTCAAGCTAAGGTTAGACCAAACACCTCGATGCCACGAACATAATTCAAGCCTCAACTATCGCTTTACCTCCTGATTCTACCACCAATTCGCTCGTATCTAGCCACAAGTTACTTAATAACATCAATAAATGCTCAATGAATCAATTCTAATGCATAAAAATAAGTTTTCCAAAGTTTTTCCCAAAAAGTCAAAAATCTCCCCCAGGACCACATGGTCAAAACCTGAGGTTCGAACCAAAACTCGATTACCCATTCCCCCACGAACCGAAATATATAATTTGTTTTGAAATCGGACCTCAAATCGAGGTCCAAATCCCCAAAATTTGAAAAACCTAGGTTCTACCCAAAACACCCTTTCCCACATGAAAATCATTGATTTTTAGTTGAAAAGATGTTAAAGATTAAAGAAAACAAGTTAGAAACGACATACAATCGATTTGGAAGAGAAGTTGTCTTTGAAAAATCGCCCAAGAGTGCTTTGGTTTTGAAAGGGTTTGTAAAATGGAAGATTTTCGGCTAAGTTATAAATTTGCAGGTCTCAGATGTCGCAATTGCGACCAGGGTTCGCAATTGCGAACCGTTAAGAAACCTGCTACTTTCGCATTTGCGACCACTGGCTTCTACTGAAAGCATCGCATTTGCGATGGGTACTTGGGTTTTTCGCATTTGAAATATAACTCTCGCATTTGCGAGCCAGGCTTCACAAATGCGAAGCCTGCAGGCCTGCAATACACCAGCAATTTCCTAAGTGTAAATTTCATCTTGTGGCCTATCCAAAACTCACCCGAGCCCTCGGGGCTCCAAACCAAACATGCACACCAACCTAAAAATATCATACGGACTTGCTCGTGCATTCAAATCACCAAAATAACATCAACAACTACGAATTTAGCATCAAAATCATGAATCACTTAAGAACATCAAATTTTCCAATTTTCTCAAATAAGGTCCGATTCACGTCATTTCAAGTCCGTTTCTTACCAAATTTCATAGACTCAACTTAAATCATATATAAGACTTGTACCGGGCTCCGGAACTAGAATACGGGCCCGATACCATCAAATTTCAAGCACATTTTATTTTCAAAAACTCATAAATATTCTAGAAAATAATTTTCTTTAAAAATTCATTTCTCGGGATTGGAACATCGGAATTCAATTCCTGGAATACACCCAAGTCCCATATTTTTCTACGGACCCTCCGGGACCGTCAAATTATGGGTCCGGATCCGTTTACCCAAAATATTGACCAAAGTCAACTTAAATTCATTTATAAAGGCAAAATTCATTATTCTTTCACAGATTTTCACATAATAGTTTTCCGGTTATGCACCCAGACTGCGCATGCAAATCAAGGTGAGATATAAAGAGGTTTTTAAGGCCTCGAAACACAGTATTTATTTCTAAAACAAGTGATGACCTTTTGGTTCATCACAGACAATCTTCTCACCTAACACTTAAACTTGTGCAATGTCCTCAATGTATATAATATATAACTACAGGGTAAAAGAGACTCCTTGGTAGGCAAAGGCCGAAGCATTAGTAGCTCACGGGATACTCAGACTTCTCCCAAGTATGGTCCTTTGTGCGGGCGCCCCACACTTAGCTCCAACCATCACTTCTGCACATTCCTAATGGATTTGATTCCATTCTCTTACTCCTACAAATACAAATATAGCACTACAAAAATAATACAATAGTAAATAAATAAAAGTAAACAAAAAAATATAATAGAATTGGGTTTCTTCCCAATAAGCGCTTGATTTAACGTCACGGCACGACTCCATTACTTTCACCACTTTTTCTTTCACTTTGAGGATATAAATTTCACGCCCAATTTTATATCAATTTTTTGGTCATGTTCCTAGGGCGGTGGTGTGAAACTAAAGAAACCAAGCAATAGATATATCATCTTGCACTTCTTCACCTTTAAATGGGGGATGTCATTTTGTCTTCTTGGCATCGCCAATTTCAAAATATATGCACTTTTTTCCTCATCCACTAACTCTTCCATAGGCTCGGGTTGATCAATTCTCGTACCACCAACCAAACACAATATTGAAAAGTGATTAGAATGAGGTCTAATACGCTCCAACTCTAAAAATGCCTCACTTTTAACATCCTCACTTTTGCACACTTCCTCAACCTTGGCATCATTAATAAATATTATGATCGAATGGTGGGAATTCCTCTTTTTGTTCCACAAGCTGGCCAGTATCCATAACAATTGGTTGTAGCATCAGACGCCTCAATCTCTTTATTCAATCGAGCTTGCAGGTCATGGATATCTGAGCTAAATTGGTTTATCTCTTGCTTGAACTCAATTCTTCCTTCTATCAACTGTTCTTCCATATTTGAAAGACCATTACATGGAACCCCATGAAATTTTATTAGTTGATCTTGTTCCTCTATCCAAGATTGGCTTACTATATATGCTTCTTCAATTTTTTACCTCTTGTGGGAACTTACTCTCTTCATCGAGTTGAGGTTCTTCTTGAAAATTGGCCATTAATTCTTCCATTCTTGCCTGTAGTACTTTGATTTCTAAGGCAGTCTTTTTTTGAATTTCATCTTGTTACTTGGCCAATTGCCTCACCATATCCATAATACGAGTAACGCATTTCACATCCTCCACTTCATTGCTCCTATCAAACTCATAAACATTATTAGAAAAATCATAGTAAGAGATCGGAGAAGGATAACAAGAATTAGGACAACCATCTCAATGGCCACTTGACCACCACACATATTACAAATATCCTATGCAAAAGATTGAGATGGTGCACCCAACTTGCTCCCGAAAATATTATCACAATTTTACCACAAGTGCAGTCCTCCACAATATAGGCAAGGATTACCAAAACAAGAATAACCAATATTCGATGAATTCTCATTCCAAGATGCCATGTGAACAAATAAAATGAAATATTAACCTATTAAAATTTAAAAACTTGAATATACAAAAAGTAAAAGTCTAATATAGAAAAATAGTCAATTTCAAAGTCAACAACAACAGTGCCAAAACTTGTTGCTCCCAAATGCACACACAAGTATACATGGTTGACAAGTAATGTAGGATTGTAAGTCCTGATATCGTACCCACAGGGACTTGCAATTAACTATCATCTAAATTAAACCCAAACAATAAATCTATTCAAGAGATTTTCTAGAGTATGAATATTTAACTAAAAGTAATATAGAGTAACAACATAAGAGAATAAAGGAAATAATTTGGCAAGATTAGATACAAATTATATGAGAAACAAGGAGATTAGGTATATCTTTATCCTAACTGAAAATTCGTTCTGGATGCTCGAGTTTAAGATCGTTCTCTACTCAATCTTATATGCAATCTAGAATTCCCTCTCCCGAGTTTAATACTAGATTTGTAGATAGTATTCAATTGGTGATCAAACAATTAAATAATTACGTGCAAGATTGAATAAATAAACCAATATGATAAAATCATAAGAATAATTCAAACTTCAAAATACAACGTTCATGTAGCACTCATGTAACGACCCGACCGGTCGTTTTGAGCTTTAGAGCATCGTTTAGTATTTTTAGGCCTTGAGTTGCTTCACTTCATGTTTTATGACTTGTACGCGTAGTTGGAATCGAATTTCGGGAAGTTCAGAGTTGATTTGGAGGGAAAATTCTAATTTCGGAAGCTTTAAGTTGGAAGAATTGACTAAAGTTTGACTTTTGAGTAAACAACCTCAAAATTAGGATTTGAAGGTTCTTGTAGATTCGTATGATAATTTCGTACTTGGGCGCATGTTCGGGTTGATTATCGAGTTGCTCAGGAGCATTTCAGCGCTTATTGTGGAAAGTTGGCATTTTGAAGGTTGTAGAATTTCCTAAGTTTGGTTTGAGGTGGACTTTGGTATTATCAATGTCCATTTGCGATTCCAAGCCTTCTAATAGATTTGTATCATGATTTGTGACTTGTACGTAAAGTTTGGCGTCATTTCGGAATATTTTGATATGATTTGGACGCGTTCATCGAAGTTTGGAAATTAAAAATTTAAAGAAGAATTTCGATTGTCGATTTGTAGTTTTGATGTTGTTTGGTGTGAGTTTAGGTCTCGACTAGGTTCGTTTCATGTTTTGGGACTAGTTAGTGTGATTGGACGGGGTCCTGGGTGCCTTAGGTGTGTTTCGAGTTTGTTTCGGACCAAGTTTGGCTGATTTATTGTTGCTGATGTCTGGTGTCTAGTTTTGTTCTTTGCGAACGCGAAGGGATGCACGTGTTCGCTAAGAAGGATCTTTTGGCTGTTGATTTTTGTGCTTCGCATTTGCGACTGGGGCCTCGCATTCCCATAAGGTAAGAAGGTAAAGCTACGCGTTCGCGATTGGGGCATCCCATTCGCGAAGGGAAAACTGGACCTGGGAGATTTTTAGCCTTCGCGTTCGCGAAAGGTGAACCACGTTCGCACAGTTCGCCTGGTAAAGGATCATGCTCGCGTGATTTAACTCGTGTTTGTGAAGAGCAGCTTTGGAACTGGAGCTGGTAGTGCTTTTCGAATGCGATGGGCTTAATGTGTTCGTGAAGATTGTCGCCTAGGCAGTGTATAAGTTTGAAAAAATGGGTTTTGGCTCATTTTATCTCAAATCTTCCATGGTAGTCGAGCTTGGGCGATTTTGAAGGAGCTTCTTCGTCACCTATCACTAGGTAAGTTATTTATTCACATTGTGTGTTAAATTCATGAATTATACATGGACTTGAACATGGAAATTGGTGAAAATTGTGTGATTTTGAAGAAAACCTAGAATTTGGTACTTTTGGACTTTTACCATGAAATTGGAAAATTAGGAATAAATAATATTATTGAGTTTGTTGTGTTATGGGTAATGATTATCTTCAATTACTTTCGGAATCTGAGAACGTGGGCCCGAGGGTTGGCTTTGTTGACTTTTCAAGCGGTGTTTGCAATTATTATAAATTGTTAAATTATACAGAATAGAGTATATTTTGATTGATTTGCAGCTTGCTTGACTAGTTTCGAATTATTGGTTTTGAATTGAGGAGTTAAAGAGACGTTGGAGCCGGTTATGGAACTTCAGAGCGAGGTAACTCTGCTATCTAACCCTGTGCGGGGGAATTTACCCCGTAGGTGTTATGTTCTTATGTGCTACATGTTGTGGGAGTTACGCACGTATAAGGTGATGGGTGTCCTTGCGTATGCTAGTAAATGCTCCTGTACTTGTGACACCGGGTTTTGGGATATGCTAGTTGATGCTTACGGATTTATATATTATTATCGCCTTTCATTTCTTTTATAAGATACTAATTATGCATGTTCCTATGGATTTAAAACCGTAAATTTCCTAAAATTATGATTTAAAAAGTAATAAAATGAGTAATTAAGTTGACCAATCATTGTTGGCTTGCCTGACGGTGGCGCTAGGCGCCATCACGACCTATAGTGGATTTTGGGTCATGATGGTTTGGTATCAGAGCTGTAGATTTACTTGGGTCTTACGAGTCATGAGCAAGTCTAGTAGAGTCTTGCAAATCAGTACGGAGACGTCTGTACTTATCTTCGAGAGGCTACAGGGCTGTTAGTAGCACTTCCCTTCTTGGTTCCTCATCGTGCGATTTAATTCCTTTGAGGATTATGCCTTTATTTCCTTCCTACTCAATCTTATGCGACATGGAGAGCTTGTTATCAATTGGGTATCGAGGAGTTGTGGTGGTACTGCAGACATGGTGCATGGTGTTTTCCTTGCATATTTGGGCATGCTATTATCGTCGCCTTACGAAAGGATGTTCTCTTATTTCATCTTAATATCTGTATTTTCTATGGTTTTGAGGCTATGCACAGATTTCTACGATGTCCATGGTTAGTTATAGCACAGTGTTGGTGTAATGGTAGGGTGCTTGTTTACATATTGAGGTAGTGAATGGCTCGAAAGGAGGATTCCTCAGTGCATGGTTTAGAGGTTTGGCATTTAATTCCAACGGAGGAAAGGCAATCGGACTATGGATGTTTAGGATTTTTTTGATGGAGTATCGAGACTTGATATTTTTGAGTGTGGTGGAATTCTCATTTGTGATATGGTTTCGGCGTCCTTGTTTGAATGCATTAAGGCTCCTCGATGTTATAGTTTTCTTGATTTACCTTTGCAGCAGGGTGTTGTGAAATGGTTCCTGAGAAGCTGTTGTCAGAGATGGCAGTGTATGGTGGTTTTAGAATCAAATCGGTGTTTCTAGTACTGATGGGTCGAGAAAAATGATCATGGAGGAGGCTTAGAGTTGGTAGAAATTTATTAGTTCAGATGCTACAGAGATTGATATTGATTTGAGGAAGCATTTGGGTAGCAAATGATGAGGAAAGACATAGTGGGAGGTGTCTCATGGTGGTTGAATTTCTAGCAGGTCAAGTATGAAAAGTAGAGGTCGGGAAATTGCTTAAAGAAGATGGTTTAACCAAAGTGGGAGTGGCTGAGTAGCATATGGATTCTGTGGTAGGATAGTCACATGCCTTGAGAAAAGTTTAGAGCAATTTGGGAATCATGATGGAAAGTGACTAGGTCTATGGATTTTCTTAGGGATGAAGTCTACCGCACTGAGGAAGATTGAATATGGCAAAGAGGAATTTGCTCTAAATAAAGAGGGGCGTGAAAACTTGATTATCATTTTTGGATGTAACATGACTTCGAGAAAAAATAGACTCTTACGGCTGGTGGAGGGGCACGGGCTTAGGAAGGTTTATTGATTTCGTGGTGGTTGTACCCAATGCAGCATCGTTGGAAAATGTCGATATGGAAATTCCACAAGTGGGCTATCTCCTAAGAGCAGGTCAACGATTGCGTAATTTATGATGAAGCTTCTACGAGGAGTTATACTTACTACCCAACGAGAGGTCGAATAGTCAATTTTTTATGATAATTCGGGATGTTTTATGAAGAGTTTAGAAAAATACTATAAGAAATTTGGCAGGTTTACGGTGCGAGATCATGGTAATTGAGAAGGAGGAATCTTTATGCGTTCTACATTATGTGATGGTACCTTAAAGCTAAATGAGGGAGCCCACCGTCTATGATTGGACCGCGTGGTTGTCTGCTGGTGCGGTTTCTGATTATCGGTGCAATCGTTGATCAATTATGACAAAGAAAACAAAACATCAAGGGGTAATTCGAGCAAAGAACTTGATAAATGTGTGCTATATTTTTCCTTATCGATTCATGTGCAGGTTTTAGGAAGTCTCAGAGTTTATGCTTCTTGTGGACGTGATGTACAAGGAAAAGAATTCAACCGGTTGATTCTTTGAGAGGGTGATCATATGCTAGCAGAGCATTGGAGTTTGGTTGTATTCGAGACTAGATTAGTGTAGGTGACTCCCAACAACAGTCCTAGTGGGTTCAAGAATTAAAGTGCAGTGTCTAAGGATTTCGGGTCCGTTGTGTGGTTAAGGATCTAGTTTTTGTAGTGGATTATGAAAAGGACTTGGTGTTCTATGTTATGATCGGGTCTGTGGTGCAGTATTGGAGGAAAGGGAGGGAGAGCTTCGGATTCACAAAAGGTCTTGCAGAATGGATATACTAGTTTGAGATGTTATTGTGCGCTTGCGGAGGGTATGAGATGGTTCATATGTATTGAGATGATGTGGTCTCGCGATTCAGGTCACTCGGGATAAGTGCAGATTGAGTTTGTTATGTTTTTAAATGGAGCTATTATTATTTCTAAGTCAAATCAAGAGTAAATTGGAAGAAGTTGTATCGGTTAGTAATGGTTGAATCAACATGATTTTGGAAATGATCAGTTCCTTCAACATGTGAAATTATACAGGTGGTTTGTGGTTGTACGTGCGGGCTTGACATCCACCATAACTTGATTGATTTGGGAGGTATTTGATTCAAATGGCCTTGTTGTGTAAATAGATTCCGGAAGAGTTATGGTGGTTTAGTTCACAACTTGAGGTTTGTATTTTCTGCGGTTGGGAATTTAGTTGTGTGTTGCAGTGGTTCTTCTAAAATTATTTAATTAAATGGTTTCTAGCCAATGATGTTTTAGTAGTTCAGGGGTTATGATAAATTTTTGTACTCTCGTGTATCGGTATGATAGGTGCAGTGAGCGGCATGGGAATTGGAAGTTGAGGATAAGGGTTGCGGTTCAGTGTTGACAAGAATGTCACAAGCTCAGATGAGTAGGCAAATTCAGATGTTCAGAGTAACCTGGCATTTTCTTTAGTGTCACCTGAGAATGGTGTCCTGTCTAAGAGGCTTTATTTATCAATTTGCGGACTCTTGGTTGGCTTTACAAAATTAGTATGATTGGTGTTGTGGAGGTGCAAACATTACTACCTGGTGCGAAAGGTCGTGAGAGTACATCCCACGGGGAAATTTGTATAAGTGTGATATGTTAGTCATTTGATTGTTAAGTATTAAAATCAAGTATGGAGATTTTGGTACTATCGCTTATGTGAGATTTTATGCCTGAAAGGCGCTCTAGCCATTTAGTTGTGGACTGTGGGAGTTTGATCAGATTGGACGGTTGTTCATGTGTGTCAGGAATAGGGACATCGTAGATCCTTGGAAGGTTGTTGGCCTAGTATGGTACGATCAGAATCAACTTAAGGTTCGTTGATGGGTCAAGTGTAAATGTGTGCTCTACATCAGGTTGGATGTGTTCACTCAGAATAGCGGTTCTTATGGAGAAGTCTTCGAGATTTGGATGATATTCCTGTCGTCAACTATGCCATGTAATACTCTATTATTCCATGTGGGTTGTGAGACAACTTGATTATTTGCATACGTATTGTGGTACCGTGTAGCTTGTGGTGTTATATGACCAGGATGGCTCTCGAGATGCAGGTCATTTATCGCTCCTTAGTTGTGCTTGGGTTTTGCAGCGTATGGCATTATCTGTCTCCCCAAGGTTGTATTTTTGCACTTGACGTGCTTGTGGTCGATATTCGGGTATTTCGTAGGAATAAGCATTATGGCTTGATGGGTACTTCCTTATTTATTGTTATGTGTGGATCGTGGGTCACACCGCCCCGGGTATGTTGTTTGGATCGGGTTGAACATCGCAATGGTATCATGTGTGGATCGGGTTGCACACCGCAAAAATGAGATGTTGAGTACGGTCCCATGTGCTTATTTATGTGTATTTTGTTTCTCATTCTCTAAGAAAGGTTCATAGCATCTGTTCGGTTGTTTTATTCGTTACACGGGTTGGGTAGTTATTTTCCAGAGTTCGTTTTTCCTTATGTGTCATATTCAAGTTGTAGCTTATTGGCGCATTGATGGCGTCATATGAGATTTTGGTTAGTGTTTGAGGTGGCTCATTGCCGGAGCATCTTGTGCTGGGTGAGACAAGATTATTGGACCTGAGATCGGTGTGATTGGACATATGTAGGGTATTAAAGAGAAAGTATCATTATACAGTTCCGAATGAGGTAATGGTTCTTTTTAGGAGGAGAGACTCCATGAGTTATTGATTTAGCAAGTGGTAAGGAGTTTCTACGCATCTCTTTCATCATGGCAGTATTGCGAGAGTTGGAACATGGCTTATATGTGTTATGAGGTGTATTGCAGGAATTAGATTCATGAAATTGAAGCTATTATGGTCGAAGGATGTTATTATGGCCAAACAACTTATGCGGTGCATGGTGTGATTTCAGCATGGGTGCATGATCAGGTTTTGGTATAATGTGTAGGGATTTATATAGTGTTTGTATGTTAGAATCAGGCCTCATAGAGAATTTCGGATTTTGGAATGTGGTTCCAAGGCTTGTGAACTAAGGTAGCAGGAAGGATCTTCAGTCTGACTCGAGCTAATGTGCTCACATGGGTAGTAGTGGCACGGGTAGGTGCACGAGGTGTTAAACAGTGATTTTGAATAACTCTGGAACAGTTCTTGGTACGTTCGAGGACGAACGTATGTTTAAGTGGGGGAGAATGTAACGACCCGACCGGTCATTTTGAGCTCTAGCGCATCATTCGGTGGTTTAAGGCCTTGAGTAGCTTCACCTCATGTTTTATGACTTGTACGCATAGTCGGAATCGAATTTCAGGAGGTTCAGAGTTGATTCGGATGGAAAATTTTAATTTCAGAAGCCTTAAGTTGGAAGAATTAACTAAGGTTTGACTTTTTGAGTAAACAACCTCGGAATCAGAATTTGAAGATTCCAATAGGTTCGTATGATGATTTTGGACTTGGGTGTATGTTCGAGTTGAGTACCGGGTCGCCTGGGAGCATTTTAGTGCTTATTGTGGAAAGTTAGCATTTTGAAGGTTTTAGAATTTTCTAAGTTTGGTTTGATATGGACTTTTGTGTTATCGATGTCCGTTTTGGATTCTGAGCCTTGGAATAGGTTCGTATCGTGATTTGTGACTTGTACATAAAGTTTGGCATCATTCCGGAATGTTTTGATATAATTCGGATGCGTTCGTCTAAGTTTTGAAATTAAAAGTTTAAAGAAGGATTTCGATTGTCGATTCGTAGTTTTGATGTTGCTTGGTGTGATTTGAGTCTCGATTAGGTTCGTTTCATATTTTGGGACTGGTTGGTGTGATTGGACGGGGTCTCGCAGGCCTTGGGTGTGTTACGGGGTGGTTTTGGACATGTTTGGCTAAGTTGTTGCTGCTGATGTCTGATGTCTAGTTTTTTTCTTCGCGAACGCGATGGGATTCACGTGTTCACGAAGAAGGATCTGTTGGATGCTGATATTTGTGTTTTGCGTTCGCGACTGGGGCCTCGCATTCGCATAAGGTAAGAAGGTAAATCTACCTGTTCACAATTGTGGCATCGCGTTTGCGAAGGGGAAATTGGGCCTAGGAGATTTTTAGCCTTCGCGCTCGCGAAAGGTGCACTGTGTTCGCGAAGGTACACCTGGTAAAGCATCACGTTCGCGAGATTTGACTCGCATTTGCGAAGGCCAATTTTGGAATTGGAGATGATAGTTCTTCGCGAATGCGATGGGCTTGCCGCGTTCGCGAAGAAGGTTGCTTATGCAGTGTATAAGTTTGCAAAACGGGGTTTGGCTAATTTTATCTCAAATCTTTAGTGAGAGCCGAGCTTAGGGCGATTTTGAAGAAGCTTCTTCGTCACCCATCACTAGGTAAGTGATTTATTCACATTGTGAGTTAATACATGAAATATACATGGATTTGAACATGGAAATTGGTGGATATTGTGTGATTTTGAAGAAAACCTAGAATTTGGTATTTTTGTACTTTTACCACGAAATTGGTCAGGGAATTAGGAATAAATTGTGTATTTGAGTTCGTGGTGTTATGGGTAATAATTATCCTCATGAATTTTCGAAATCCGTGCACGTGGGCCTGATGGTTGACTTTGTTGACTTTCGAGCATAGTTGTGAATTATTATAAATTGTTAAATTATATGCAATGGAGTATATTTTGATTAATTTGCCCCTTGTTTGACTTGTTTCAAATTGTTGTCTTTGAATTGAGGAGTTAAAGAGCTGCTGGAGCCGATTATGGAACTTCGGAGCCAGGTAAGTCTTATGTCTAACCCTATGAGCGAAATTTTACCCCATAGGTGTTATGTTCTTATGTTCTACATGTTGTGGGATCTACACACGTATGAGGTGACGGGTGTCTGTGCGTATGCTAGAATTCTTGATTATGTTCGGGTAGACTTAGGTTCACACCATTCTATAATTGTATTATTTGAGTTATCTTGCTTGTTTAATTCCCTTATTTCGCGTTACGACTTGAGACTAGACTTGCATAGAGTGATAGACTCGCTATTCGAGAGATGTGACAAACTACTTGATAATCCGCGGAATAATTTGTTCTTCCCCTATGAATTTCTCCCGCGTTGTGCATATTCATTGCAAAATCTTTCCTTAAAATTTCATAACTCACACATATATTCATGAGCAGGGTCAAGGATCTGTTAAATCTTCTTACAGTAATGGGAGTGGGCCGTTCGCCTCGGCAGTATAATAGATGCATCTATGATTCGTGCCGCTTGACCCTCGGCATTGTACATGTTATTATGGGATCAGGCTGAACGCCTCGGCAGTATCATATTCTTATGGAATCGGGTTGTTCGCCTCGGTAGCATCATGTGTAATATTTTACAAGAAACCAGTATCTGTGTGTTTTTCCTGATTTGAGTTGTGACGACCTATCTAGAGAGGTCCATTTCACATATACTCCGCTTGATGAGGTAACTGACATTGAGAGCTTGAGTTTACTGCTAAGAGGAGGATTGTACCACGTACCTAAATTTGTTTATGTTGTTTATTGCCCTGCCGTATATTTGTTTACTTCCTACTGTATTTGCTTTACTAGACTACTAGTAAGTGTCGATGTCGACCCCTCGTCACTACTTCTCTAGGGTTAGGCTAGATACTTACTGGGTATGCATTGATTTACGTACTCATGATGCACTTTTGCACTAAAAGTGGATGATCCGACAGGTTTGTTTGGTGGCCAGCTTGGTGCGTAGGCGCAGCTATTGAGGAGACTTTATGGTGAGCTGCATTCCAGACTATGCATCACATCCCACAAAGTCTTCATCGTACTATTTACTTTATTGTGTCTTATTTACATTCCAGACTGATTGTATTATTATTGTACTCCCTAGTAAATGTTCATGCACTAGTGACATTGATTTTTGGGATATGCTAGTTGATGCTTACTAATTTATATATTATTATCGCCTTTTATTTCTTTTATAAAATACTAATTATGTACGTTTGATCTCGTTCAAGTCACACCTCTATTTGAGGTTATGAAACGGTCGATGCAATAGTAATATCCAACAAGGAATCGGGGTTGATTTTCCACAAGGAGCAATGAATGGGACTTAGGAATATATATTATAGTGAATGAGCTTGAATTGTCTCAAATTGCACTTCCACAAAATTGTATTGTTTCTAAGTATAATTAAAGCTAAGATACCAACTAAGAATTGAAACTAAGAAATTGTTTTTGTCATTTTTCAAATGATATAGAAAGCCTAGGGCTATGACCTTCACCTAGGTGTCTGCCTAACGGGTTGTAAATTTAAAGCTTGTTTTAGTGGTCGGGGTGCATCATAGCTATCAACACTCGAATACCCACTCAATACCTCTCGGTCAGAGAGTGATTTTGCCCAATTTGATTTTATCAAGTCCAAATGGATATTGAACAAAACGGTTGATAAAAAGCTCAAGTCGAGTTTTACTATCTCTAGATTTAATCCCTTAATTGGGACTATCAATCTCTTGATTTACCCTAATTTCTTCTTATCCACGTTTTCCTAGACTAAGTCTCTCTTTCTATAGTGGAGGCCAAGTCAAATAGGCATGAACTAATATTAGCAATGATTAACTGTACAATTAAAAGCAAGGACAAGGCTGAATAATAAACATCTAACCATAAACAAGCAATAAATCAAACACCCATTAAGTTTACACTCTAGGGTTGGGTCACAACCCCAGTGAGAATTTAGCTACTCATGCTTAAAACAGAAGAAATAGAAGAGGAAATGATAATTAAACCCATATTGATTATTAAAATTGTTACGCCCCGCAGTATTATATTACGATGATGCTACGCCTCGCAGTATTATATTACGATGATGTTATGCCCTATAGTATTACATTACGATGATGTTACGCTCCCGCAGTATTATATTACGACGATGTTACACCATGTAGTATTATAGGTGAAATCGTCGTAAGATAATTCACCTCAGTTCAAGGATAAGATTATTTGGAGATTATAAGTATTATACTGTTTCAAACAAGTGATGAGTAAATTCGTAAAGGTGAGAGGGTAAGTAAATCGAAGATAATGAGTTTTCATCGAAGTTTGACATTTTGAGAAAAAAATACGGTCCAAACTATAATACCCAGTATTTATGGACTAGTGCCATATAAGGTACTAGATAACCATAATAGTAAGGTGCATAATGTGTGTTAAAAGTGAATAGTATTTTAAGTAATTTGAGATAATTCCTAATTATGTGAATAATTGGGTAATTATTGATTTTAGTGGGAAATTATCAATTAATTAAGATGTTGGCGGTTAATTGGTTGGGAATGGATAAGCCCAACGTGGCAGCCACATATGAGCCACTAAATGACTCTTAACTCACTTTGCAAGGTGACAACATTAAAGAGATAAGCACCTTATCTAATTTTTGGCTTAATGATGCTATTAAGCCTTATGACTACAAAATGAAAAAGCTTTAGCAAATTGAATTGCTCTCTAAATTCACAAAATGAAAAAGGGATATGACTACAATGTAGGATGAAGCTTCAAAGGTCATACAAGATTATGATCAAATTCATAAAGAGAGATAACATATGGAGTTGAATGGCAATGTGATTTGCTTGGCAAAATTCATAAAAGATTATGTAATAGCAGCGTGAGATGCAATTCTAAGAGAGCACGGTACAATCTTTCTCAAGAATAGCGTACGGATTTTTCCCTACTTCGATACGTAGTTACATGTTTTGTTGCGTTTAACGGGTGTTGGAAGGATCGTCAAGAGAATCGACTCATGTATGTTAAGACTATCCCTTCTTTCTTTTGGCATGATCCAAATTATACAAAAGAAACGAGCAAATGCTTAGCTTTCATAAACGACTCTATTCATAGAAATACTAGGGGTCTTTATGTTCTTGATTCCCCATGTGACATATTATTATATCTTCTATTCATGGGTCTCAGAATAATACGCAGTTGATAAAGTTATCCGAAAGGAATATTGAGATTATTAACATATTTTAATGTGTTTCATTCATTTATACATATACATTGACCCATGACCAGATGGCATTATATACGTGTATTTATATGTGTATATATGTATATGGGATATGGGAAAAGGTTACGGCGTTATATACGCACCACCACCTGATCAGCTGGTATATGTTGATGATTTTGCCCATTATGGCCGAGATGATATGATGGGATGTCCTCAGAGGCTTGATGATGTTATGAACGCATATACCTATGCATGGCATGACATTTATATGCATATGCATGACATTATGCTAATAAATGATTCATAGAGTTGTTCAGACATACATGTCGAGTCTTTTACTCCATGTTTCTCTCATGTTTATTATTTACTGATTTTTATTCCTTACATACTCGGTACATTATTTGTACTGACATACCTTTTGCCTGGGGACGCTGTGTTTCATGCCCGTAGGTCCCGGTAGACAGGTTGAGAGTCCTCCAAGTAGTCTATCAACTCAGGTGAAGATGTTGGTGCGCTCCATCTGCTTCGGAGTTGCTTATTTGGTTAGTATGGTTTAAACATGTATTGATTGGTATGTTGTTGTAACCAAAAACACCCATGCAAGTGTACGCGGTCATCAAGTAATAAAGTAGTGAGTAGAGTATTGTTCCCACGAAGACTTGTGATTAACTATTGACTGATTCAAACTCGATTAACTTATCGATTCAAGAGATTTCTCACAAAATATAGAAGTGACTAATTTACTACCTAAAACTATCGAGCAATGAATTAACTAGAAATCAACCGAAACAAATAGCAATTTCGAATAACAATTAGTAGGAAAGGATAATCCAGGGTCACGGGTTAGCTAACAATCGTGTTGCGTTCTTGTCTTAAAATGACTAATTGATTTATCTTGATTGTTGATTGACAGGGTTGATATTACTCTTAAAAATCTGCTGAATTCTTACTCGCCTATTCAAGATAACTTTATGACTATATGTCTATGGAATTAAGATTAACAAAAATGCAATTATACTTCCTGTATTTCAACTAAGCAAGACAATTAGGTATATTTCTATCCTAATTGCGAATCCGTTGCCCGATGCCCGGGTTCAAGAACTTGCTCTATTTAATTCTATATGTAATCTAGAATTCCCACTTTCGAGTTCAACTCTAGATTCGTAGATAGTATTTCACTGTTAGCAACTCAGCAAAATAATTAAAAACAGAATTAAATAAACAACCCAATATGATGAAATCGAATTCGTCAAATCAAACTTCAAACATCAACATTCATGTTTCACCCATGACCCTAGAAAAATAGGGTTCTTAGCCACGCATGCTCATAGTGACAATTTCAAGTAATTCCCAAGAATACATAAAAATTAATAAAAGAAGGAAAAAAGTAAGAACTCAAGACGAATTTCGTGATTCCCAAGCTTTGTTGTGGCCTTTTCTCGCTTCCCAATATTAGATGACCTAAAAGAGGTGTTTTGGCTTATATTGCGTACAAAAGTCATGGGCCAAAGTTATTCCTAGTCCGACTCAGTTTCAGGGATTGATGCTGGGGTGGATGCTTCGCATCCACCTCGTCCTCCGCTTCTCAGCTTCGCATGCTAGGGTGGATGCAAATTGTTCCTCCATCTCAGCTTTGCTCAGGTGCGGATGCAATGGGGATGCTATAGGCCGACTTCACTGCTAAGGGTGCACTAAGTAACCTTCTTTCCAAGGTTGGATGCGACGCATCCACCCTCTTCTCCTCTAGTTGGAGCATCTTTCCTATATATTTTTGCTCTCCAAAATCCCTAAATCATTACATACAACTCAATTAGACATAAAACCAATTATTAAACCATGTTGGGCATTTTAAACGCCAAATAGCAACAAAAAATAAAACATGAGTAAAGTAACATCAAAATATATAGAAATATGCCTAACATCACCACCCCACACTTGAACCTTTGTTCGTTCTCGAGCAAAGTAGAATCGACCCACAACCGATCGAACAAAATTAAGCTTATCGCTATCAAGCCACACATTTCAATTAAGCTTAAGCACCCATGACTTTGGTTGATACCAACAATTAGCCCCTTGAACATGCATTCTCGGACTTCATTCTCCATGTTAATAACATGGCAAGTACGCTATTGAACAATTCAAACCAATCAAATAGCATATTCGGGACATCTCAACCTCTAAAACTGACTCCTTAGGATTACTACTTTCAGGCCAACTTACTCACTCTGACTGAAAAGTTTAATAAAGTTGCCTATCCATCATGAAACATGTGCCCTCACCACAAAATCTAGAAAGATAGTCCACACACTCAAATAAAATTTGAACGTAATTTAAGGACTTCAAAACATTAGAAGAATTCTCTCACACTCTCAATGAAGTTCACATGCGCACAAAAGATACCATATGTTTGCCTTAATGTAAATCCCTACTAATGTAAGCTTGCTCGATCTAAAATCAATTAGGACTTTTCATGGTTGTAATGTGGGTTAAGGGATGGGTAGGATATATTTAGGAATAGTGACTCACCCTCCTAAGCACTTTAACATCACGCATATTTCCTCAATCCAACTTCAACTTCACAAACAATATAACCCCAAAGATACTCCCTTTTTCTTTAAGCATTATCGTCATTTATACTCCACTAGCAAAAACAAAATATTTATTCATCTACATTTTTTTCCTTTTTTCAATTATTTTTTTCTCTTTTGCAATTTCCACTAGTGGCGTATCATTTTACAAAATAAGTGCACCCTTATTCCTTTCATTGGTTCCACTCAAAAGCCACCAAAATCCCCTATTTACTTCCTTTAGTGCTCATTTCATAATTAAAGTGCTTTAAGAGGTAAAAAGACCAAAAGTCTAAATTAAGAACAAAAAGGTATAGGCTTGTAATGTGGGTGCCAAATAAAAAAGGTCTACATGCTCAAAATGGCTTACTAGGGATGATTTTAATTGTGGTAGCATTATAGTTCAAAAGGATCAAAGAAGGCCTAAAATCATATTTCAAACCGAGCAGAACCTAGGATTTTGCTTCAACTCACATATCGGGCAAGTTCTAGACACAAATGTACAACATGAAACTTATACAAAAATCACACCACACATTGGCACATGATTCACTTAGGATGACTACATTTCAACTTTCAATCAAAGCAAGTATTGAGTTAAGCCTCCAATTTTTAATGCACACAAACATCAGTTAGCACATGAGTTAAGATAATGAGACTAAGTGTCACAAAAAAACTATTCAACTTTAAAAGCAAAAATAGTCTCACAAACTCATGGAGAAAGTTATAATCCACATGCTTAGGTCTAACTCTGTTAGTATCAAACAAGTCACAAAATATGCTAAATTTAGTCTGAGTCTTTACATCCTACACTACTCAAAAAATAAAAACTAATACCCGGTTCAAAAATTCATCCTTGGAAAAGAATCGATGGCCAAAGAAAAACCAAAGGGGACTATTTCCTAATAGATTAAATTTACTAACTACTCAAGGCTAATAAAAACTTTTTGTGCTTTTCTTTAGTTTTTTGTCAATCTCCTAATACTAACACTCATTTCAAGAATCAAATAAAAATCTTTTTGTATTTTACCAAGGACCTTATCTCTCGAGAGAACTGTCCAGGTAGTCCGTCGTCAGGAAAAGTCCTCTACTTTCTGATTTTTTTTTAATATAAATAAATACTCTACGGCTACTTACTACAACTAAACACAATAAGAGACTAAGAGTTACAACATATAGATGAATTTACTAACTATTATAGGCCATTAATTCAGTGAATATTATAGCCACCATCAGTATCAAGAGGAACAAAAATTGTAATATTTACGTACATTCATCCACACAAAAACATATGAATAACCCCCCACCCCACACATAGAACCGTGCGTTGTCCCCAATGCACACAAATAAAGTAGAGTAGGGTGAGAAGAAACTCCCTCAAGTCAAGCTAGAGGGCTCCTCCGGGTCTGTGGAAGAGCAGCAGTAGCAGTGGTATGGGCAGCTGGGACGGAGGTAGCAGCAACATCTGAGTGGGTACTCGAAGCATCCACGGCATCTACCATGGCCCCCTCTGGCCTAGCAATAGAATCCTCGTGAATAGGGAGCTCGGTCACAGTCCTATCATTGCTAAGTGGAGCTGAGTCTGTAGCATGCAACACAGCGGCCTTAGTAGGTATAGAGGATGGAGCCTCGGGGACTATAGGAGGAGCAGAGGTAGATGGTCCAGCAGTGGACGATGCAAGAAGTTGTGAGATATCTATATCTGTGCGATGAACCAAAGCACGGAGGAGTAATGATACCTCCCTCATCACCATGGCCTGCTCAGCTTGGACTCGGCTTAGATCCGCATGAGTCTGATCAACTCAACTCTAGTGGCACTCAACTCTGCCTGAGTCGCTATCAACTCAACCATGTTCTCTTACATATAAGCTTGCAATTGCTCAAACAACTAATGAATGGTGAGTTTAGAGGACCTTTCTTTGTTCGGCTCTATTACATGAGTAACATCATATAGTCCTCGAGCTTTAGCCTCAATCTCATCATTCTCCTTGTCCCATATTACTCCCATCTCCATCAAGTAAGCCGATAGGGTTTTTGCAAAGAACAACCTCCACTTGTAGTTCATACTGGTGCACTGTATCTGGTCGTGCGTGACGACCCCTAGGTTGATCAGTATCCCCTCTAATAAAGCATACAACACTAGTGAGTGGTGTCGAGAGACATCAATTTTCTGTTGGCATGGAATCAAGAGGTTTCATAGGAAATTGAGAACCGCACGTGCGAATGTGCTCATGAATTCTTTGGCCAGAGAATGGTACTCCACACTCCCATGCTTCCAATCTGCATCTTTCCTGGTGGGGCATAGAACAGACTTAATATGTGAATAATCAGGTGCTTTACACATACAGTCAAACCTGTCCGTTATTGTATGTGGAACCCCTAAGAAATTGTTCAGAGCTTCAGCTAAGACATTAATATCCACCCCTTGTACTCTCACAATGCTACCCCATGAGTGATGCCAATTGGCGTAAAGCTCTTTGACGATAGTAAGGTTGGCCTTGTTGTGGCCCTTCAAGATAGGTCCCCATTGTTGCACCTCTCGAATGGATTTCAGAAAATATTTTTTCTTAAGTGCTCCAATGTTGATTGGCTTTTCTGGAATATACTTCTTTGAACCCAAGATCTTATCATAAGCTCGGAATGCCTTTTCACTAACAAATTTCTCCTCCCAGGCAGCTCGGTCTATCGGTTCGCCTCCATCTTCATCACTCATTTTGACATGTGGGAGCTCATCATCCGATCAGACTCGGATTCAGATTTTGCAATAGCCTCCTATTTCCCTTTATCTTTCGGGTCACTCTGCTTAGAGGATTGGCTTTGGTGCGGCACAGGTTCTCTGATTTCTATCCCCTTGCTTGGCGGATTTGATGATGTTGTTGTAGTACCCCTCTTCACCGTCCTCCTTAATAATTGTTCCTTTTATTCATGCTCTGATTCATCAATTAAATGCCTAGTCGGCACTTGCTTCACTTTCTCAGTTCGCTTCCTTTTGTTCTATATATTTGGAGAACCTGTTGCCTTTCCAGTAGGCTTCTTGGGTGGTTTCTTGTTATTATCTCTTTCTTGTTGCTTGGACGTTTTGCTTTTTGTTGCCATTTATGAAACTAAGTACCTGCAACGCAAAGAAGTCAACAATTAGTGTGCAGAAACAGTGAAGTTTCAGATATAGAGCAGTTGAGCAAAAGCGTGCACTTCCAATCAATCGCATGTCATGCCATTCAGTGGTTCATGAATATAGCCCATGGCTTTCAGTATGGATCAATTAACTGATACTTCCCTTCAAATTCACAAATGAGCATTGCACTTTATAGATATCATTATGCATAACAGGAGGTTCATCTGAGTGGCGCTCACTAACCATGTTCAATTACACATACCAACTCACTTGACCCCACACTTATTCTCACGACATATCAGTAAGCATAGAGCGCACAGAATTCAAATTGAGTGACACGTTACAATTCAATGAGTCTAGCATGGGCCTGATGTTCAGTTTATTGGACAATCTATCATAGGCTCAAAACATGCCGACAAGGCTGTACACAATCAAACAAACGACCCCAGACTTATTCACTAGCATATACTTGTGTCGCTCGATTACTCAGACTTCGTCGGTGCCTAAATTTACCTCACAGGCAATTCGTCGAACGTGTGGTATGCAATAGTTTTGTCTAGTTTGTTCTAGCAATTGGGCAATTCAATTACCCTCCCAAAATTAACGAGATGAAGGGAATTCTAGCTTATCATCTCGCCACCATTACAACTGGCAGGAACGACAGCCCCAAGCTTCAATTTTTTTCTCAGTTCCCCTCTTAATCACGTGTGATATTCAAATTAGTGAAACTTAACCTAGGGGAATTTGGGGCAGGGAATCTGTTGCTACCAGCGAGAGAGAGAAGAGAGGAGAGTTAGGAAAGAGAAGAAAAGAGAAGATTCTTGAGCACGTTGGGTAGCAGCAGTGAAGAAACTTTTTTGTTTTGTTCTTTTGTTTTGGAGTTGAGCAGAAACGGGTTGGGGAGATTAAAGTGATTTAATATCACTTACCTGGGCTTGCAGCAACGAATGCGATGCATCCACTTATTTTTGTAGAGGGTTCTGTTTGGACGTGGCTATGGACGCGAAAGGCTCACTTCACTGCCTTGTGCAGTTCGTCTGTCTATTTGTCATGCTGAGGGGGATGCGACGCATCCACCTTATTTTTCCATACCTAGAGCTTCTTTTTTTCGTCTAATAATTACATACACAAACTAATTCCTACAAAAATTAAACAAATCAAGGAACTCCTAGAAAGAACAACAAAAAATCTGAAATACAAAGTAAATGGGAAAAATGAACAAACTACAAAAACCAAAGAAAATACTTGGGTTGCCTCCCAAGAAGCATCTGATTTAACGTCGTGGCATGACGCAACACGTTCTTCACGCCTCAGCCAAGTCTTTCGAGGTCTTGTGACGTGCCATGTCACCACCCCAATAATGTTTTACTCTCTGCCCATTTACCAAGAATGTCGCATTGGAAATTGTATCACGCAATTCCACCGCTCCATGAGGTTTCACACTAACCACTTCAAAAGGACCTGACCATCGAGATTTAAGCTTTCCGGGAAAAAGCTTTAGACTTGAATTAAACAAGAGAACTTCTTGACCTGGCTCAAACTCGCGATGTTGGATATGCTTATCATTCCATCTCTTGGTCTTTTCTTTATACAATTTGGCGTTTTCATACGAGTGCAACCGGAACTCATCAATCTCGTTGAGTTGTAGCAACCTCTTCTTACCGGCTAAGTCCATCTCCATATTTAGCTTTTTAATCACCCAATAGGCTTTGTGCTCAAGCTCAACAGGCAAGTGGCACACCTTCCCATAAACCAATCGGTATGCAGAAGTACCTATGTGGGTCTTGTATGCAGTGTGATATGCCCATAATGCGTCATCCAGCTTCCCGGCCCAGTCCTTTCTATTTCTACTTACTGTTTTCTCTAGAATCTTCTTTACCTCTCTATTTGAAACTTCCACTTGACCACTCATCTGGGGGTGATAGGCAGTGGAAAATTTATGTTTAACTCCATACTTTGCAAGAACATTATTCAGCAATTTATTACAGAAGTGAGTTCCTCCGTCACTTATCAACAATCTTGGAGTCCCAAAGCGTGTGAAGATGTGCTTCTTTACAAAGCTTACCACTACATTTGCGTTATTAGTAGGAAGAACAATGGCCTCCACCCACTTAGACACATAGTCGACCGCCACCAAGATGTACCTATGACCATTAGAGTATGGGAACGGACCCATGAAATTAATCCCCAAACATCAAAAAGCTCTACTGCTAGTATATTCTGCAAAGGCATCTCATGCTTCTTCGTGATCGTTCCGGTTTTTTGGCATCTGTCACACTTTTTAACAAAGGCATGTGCATCCTTAAACAATTTTGGCCAATAAAAACCTGATTGTAGCACCTTTTGGGTGGTTCTATCCCCACTGTGATGACTTCCATATGGAGAGTCATGATAGTCATGTAATATTGCGTTCATCTCCTCCTCAGGAACACACCTTCATACCAACTGATCTATACACTGATTATATAGGAATGGCTCATCCCACATTTAGAACCTCACATCATGTAGAAATCTTCTTCTATTATCAGGTGTAAAATGTGGTGGTGTCACTCCACTTGCAATAAAGTTCATATAATCTGCATACCATGGGGCTTCACTTGAGGTGATTGCTAATAACTGTTCATAAGGAAATGTTTCTTTGATTGAATCTCCTTCAGCTACGTGGCTCCGATTTTCTAATCTGGATAAGTGATCAGCCACTTGATTCTCTGTTCCTTTTCGATCTCGGATCTCTATGTCAAACTCTTTTAGGAGGAGGACCCAATGAATTACCCTTAGCTTAGCGTCTTTCTTTTCAAACAAGTATCTGATAGCTGAATGATCTATGTAGACGATGACTTTGGTTCCCATTATATAGGATCTGAACTTGTCAAACGCCCATACCACTGCAAGTAACTCTTTTTCAGTAAATGTGTAGTTCATCTGGGTTGGATTCAGAGTTTTGCTCGCATAGTAAATGGAGTGAAAGATCTTATTTATCCTTTGCCCCAAAATCGATTTGATTGCTATGTCACTTGCATCGCACATCAACTCAAATGGTTGCTCCCAATCCGAAGCAATGATAATTGGTGCAGTCACCAACCTTCCCTTCAGCTCCTCAAATGCTTTCAGACAGGCATCATCAAACTTGAAGGGGACATCTTTCTCAAGAAGCCAGCACAAAGGAGAAGGGATTTTCAAAAAATCTTTAATGAAACAATGATAAAAACCTGTATGGCCCAAGAAACTGTGAATGCCTTTGACAAATGTCGGTGGGGACAATCTTTCAATCGCTTCCACCTTTGCTTTGTCCACCTGCAAACCATTTTTGGACACCTTGTGCCCCAAAACTATACCTTCACATACCATGAAATGGCATTTTTCCTAATTTAGTACCTGGTTCATCTCTTCACACCTAGCAAACACTTTAGCAAGGTTCATTAAACAATCATCAAAAGAACATCCAAACACTGAAAAATCATCCATGAACACTTCCACAAATCTTTCAACCATTTCAGTAAATATAGTCATCATACACCTTTGAAAAGTTGCATGTGCATTACAGAGACCAAAGGGCATTCTTTTGAATGCATACGTGCCATAGCGACACGTAAATGTGGTTTTCTCTTGGTCCTCTAGGGCTATAGCAATCTGATTATACCCCAAATAACCATCTAAGAAACAGTAGTATTCCTGGCCTGCTAATCTATCAAGCATTTGGTCAATAAAGGGGAGGGGGAAGTGGTCCTTTCGAGTGGCATTTTTCAATTTTCTATAATCTATGCAAATTCTCCACTCGGTGACAGTTCTTGTGGGAATCAAGTCATTATTTTCATTAACCACTACAGGCATCCCCCCTTTCTTAGGTACACATTGTACGGGGCTTACCCATTCGCTATCATAGATTGGAAATACAAGCCACTTAATCACTTCTTTTCTTACCACCTCTTTCATGATTGGATTTAGTCGGCGTTGTTGCTCTACACTTGGCTTGTGTTTGTCCTCCATGAGTATTTTATGCATGCAGAAAGCTGGACTAATGCATCTAATGTCAGACATCGTCCACACAATTGCTCACTTGTACTCACGTATCACTCTCAACAGCTTTTCTTCCTATAATTTAGACAAGTCAGAAGAAACAATAACAGGTAAAGTGTCAGAACCTCCCAAATAAGCATATTGAAGGTAAGGGGTAGGGGTTTAAGCTCCAATTTTGGAGCTTCCTCAATTGACGGTTTTGGAGGGGGCCCGCTTAGCCTATTCAGGGGCTCCAATGGGTGTACCCCCAGTACGTAAGCACAGGATGCATCTAGGATATGCATCATCTCCTCAACCTCATCATCAATCTCCAAGCTATCGAACAACATAAGTGCTTTCTCTAGAGAATCGTCTAAATATACACTCGTGTCAAGAAGTTGCTCATCCACCTCCACAACAGATATCATCGAGAGCTCCTCATAGTGGCGAGGAAGCTGGATTGCTTTGTAGACATTAAAGACTACTTCCTCGTCATCCACCCTCAAAAACATTTTTCCCTCTCTCGCTTTAATAATTGCATTACCAGTAGCCAAAAGAGGTTGTCCCAATATGATTAGAACCAGTTCATCAGCCTCATAATCTAGGATAATGAAGTCCGTAGGGAATATGAACTTCCCAATTTGCAGCAACATGTCTTCAATCACTCCCTCAGGGTGTGCTATGGACCTATCAGCTAGCTGCAACACCGTAGTAGTTGGTCTTGGAGCTCCCAGCCCCAATTGCTTGAACAAGGATAAGGGCATCAGATTTATGCTAGGCCCCAAATCACAAAGTGCACGACCAATATCAATATTGCCAATTTGCACAGGGATGGTGAAGCTGCTAGGATCCTTAAGCTTTTGAGGAAGCTTGTTTTAGACCCTTGAAGTGCACTCCTCAGGAAGTGCAACTGTCTCGAATTCAGTCAATCTCTTCTTGTGAGCCACTATATCTTTTATGTACTTAGCATACTTTGGAATCTCATGAAGTAAATCCACCAATTGAATATTCAATTGAACCTAGCTCAACATAGAGAGAAATTTGTTGAACATGCGATCATCATTCTTTTTCTGCAATCTCTGGGGGAAAGGTGGCGGTGGCCTTGCATCCTCCATTGGCTCTGAAGTTGCATCATCTTTCTTTGACTCATGTGTTGCTTTAGGAATCAACTCCCAATCAGGTATAGGCTTGTCTTTTCTCTTCTTTGGCACTTCCTCTAGTTTCCACCCGTTTCTGAGTGTAACTGCATTAACTTGAGTGTTCTTCTCTGTATCATTGGGGAGAGCGTCTGCACTTCTAGTATTTTGATTTGTTGCTAAGTGCCCCATTTGCCCCTCAAGATTTCTGAAATCAATTTTGAGATGTTGATTGTCAAGCAACAACTTCTTTAGCAAGTCATTCTTACTCTCTTCCATTTGTTAGGGTGGCTTCTGAGGTTGATTGTAATTTCCTTAAGGTCTATAATAATTCCGATTTGGCTGATTTCCACCCCATAAGTTGGGATGATTCTTCCAATTTGGATTGTAAGTGTTACCATATTATGCATGCTGATTTATTAGACCTCTACTCTGTTGTCCCACATAGTATATGGATTCAGGATTCGTAGGGCACATGTCACTCATATGACTGTCACTACATAGTTCGTAGCAAATAGACATTTGTTGTACATGTTGCATCTGTTGTGTTTGTTGCATTGTCATTCTATTCATCTGATTTGCCAATTTTGCTATATCGACTCTCATGGCTGAGAAGTCATTAAGCTCAATCAATCCAGCTGCTTTCTGTTTAATTGCCCTTCATGAATCCTCATCTCCTTGCCAATTATGATCATTAGTAGTGAAGTTATTTAGCAAGAGTTGGATTTCACTATATGATCTCGCCATGCAACTACCTCCACAAGCTGAATCAAGATTCATCTTTGATGCATCATCTAGCCCATCAACAAAAGTGTAACCCAATACCTCATCAGTTTGACAATGATGCAGGCAGTCTCTGAGTAGCTTCTTGTATCTTTCCCAAGCTTGACGAAGTGTCTCGCCATCCCGTTGTTCGAAACCCAAGAATCTGACTCCTCAATGACTTTGTCTTCTTAGTGGGGAAAATATTTATTAAGAATTTCCTTGTTAGATCATCCCAGGTGTAGATTGAGTTCGCGGGCTCCTTTTGCAACCATTCCTTAGCTTCCACCATCAGTGAAAAGGGAAATAGTGTTAGCCTGACATAGTCTTTGGAAATGTACAGATAATTGTAGGTATCCGTAATTTCCAAGAAATTTTGAATGTGCCTCTGCGGATCTTCATGAGATAGACCCACATATTGCCCTGTGGACTGAATCAACTGTACCATGTACTGTTTGATTTCAAAATTCCCTATGATCACAGGCTTCACAATAGCCTGAGTCATATTAGCTAGATTGGGCTTTGTGGCTTCAATCACCGTACGCTCTTCATTACCTGCCATCTCGATTGGTTGTGGTTGAACTACGATGTCCAAATCTCTTTCTATTTTAGATCTAGTTTCAACTTCCCTCCTCATAATGTGAAGTGTTTGTTCAATTTCAGGATCAAGAGGAAGGAGATTGTTTGCGCTTTTACTCCTCTGCATTCAAGAGAATAGACTGCGTTAACACCAACAAGGTAAACTAAAAATTAAAACTTGAATAAATAACTAATAAAAACTCAATTCAGTCAAGTAGCTAATTTCTAAGTCCCCGACAACGACGCCAAAAACTTGTTGCGGCCAAAAACACTCACGCAAGTGTACGCGATCGTCAAGTAATAAAGTAGTGAGTAGAGTATCGTCCCCACGAAGACTTGTGATTAACTATTGACTGATTCAACCTCGATTAACTTATCAATTCAAGAGATTTCTCACAAAATATAGAAGTGACTAATTTACTACCTAAAACTATCGAGCAATGAATTAACTAGAAATCAACCGAAACAAATAGCAATTTCGAATAACCATCAGTAGGAGAGGATATTCCAGGGTCACGAGTTAGCTAACAATCATGTTGTGTTCTTGGATTAAAATGACGAATTGATTTATCTGGATTGTTGATTGACAGGGTTGATATTACTCATAAGAATCTGTTGAATTCTTACTCGCCTATTCAAGATAACTTAATGCCTATATGTCTATGGAATTAAGATTAACAAAAATGCATTTATACTTCCTGTATTTCAACAAAGCAAGACAATTAGGTATATTTCTATCCGAATTGCGAATATGTTCCCTGATGCCCGGGTTCAAGAACTTGCTCTATTTAATTCTATATGCAATCTAGAATTCTCACTTTCGAGTTCAACTCTAGATTCGAAGATAGTATTTCACTATTAGCTACTCAGCAAAATAATTAAAAACAGAATTAAATAAACAACCCAATATGATGAAATCAACTTCGTCAAATTAAACTTCAAACATCAACATTCATGTTTCACCCATGACCCTAGAACAATAGGGTTCTTAGACACGCATGCTCATAGTGACAATTTCAAGTAATTCCCAATAATACATAAAAATCAATAAAAAAGGAAAAAGTAAGAACTCAAGACGAATTTTATGATTCCCAAGCTTTGTCGTGGCTTTTTCTTGCTTCCCAATATGTTAGATGACCTAAAAGAGGTGTTTTTGGCTTATATATTGCGTACAAAGTCGTGGACCAAAGTTCTCCTATTCCTAGTCCGACTCAGCTTTAGGGATTGATGCTGGGGTAGATGTTTCGCATACACCTCGTCCTCCGCTTCTCAGCTTCGCATGCTAGGGTGGATGTTCCGCATCCACCCTTTGTTTCTCCATCTCAGATTTGCCTAGGTGCGGATGCTATGGGGATGCTATGGGCCAACTTCACTGCTAAGGGTGCACCAAGTAACCTTTTTTTCAAGGTTGGATGCGACGCATCCACCCTCTTCTCCTCTAGTTAGAGCATCTTTTCTTTATAATTTTGCTCTCCAAACATCCTAAATCATCACATATAACTCAATTAGTCATAAAACCAATAGTTAAACCATTTTGGGAATTTTAAACACCAAATAGCAACAAAAAGCAGTTAAAACATGGGTAAAGTAACATCAAAACATACAGAAATATGCCCAACATCATACGTTGAGGCCCTATCCTGGCCTTATGATGTTTATGTACTCTTAGAGGCTTGTATACATATGTCATGTACATGAAAGATTATATGGCATTGTCGGCGTATATTTTAAGTATATAATGGATCACATTGGCCTTATAGGCCCGTATGTCACAGGTATGAGTTTCTATATCACGTTGGGTCGTTCTATGTCAGGTATTCCCTCATGTTTACTCTATTTATCTCATGACGCCCTTTCTGGCCCACTTACCTATAATGATATAATAAGAAAGATATATTATTTTGGTACTCGATTGAGTAAGGTACTGGGTGCTCGTCGCGGTCCATCGGTTTGGGTCGTGACAAAAATAATAAAATCTATGTTCAAAAAGCTCAAAATAGCAAAACCTACTAAAAAGGGTAAAGAAAAATGTCTACTGTGGCTACATATATCACAACTTGACCTAAAAAGGTGAAACTCTTCTATTTATACAAAGCTAGAATTTTCAGACAAAAATGCCCTTTCGAAGGTTCTACAGCCGCACATTTCCATGTGTGGTCCGCACGTTGCTTCAGCTTGATAGGATTTCAATCTTGCGGCCACACAATTCTGAATTGCGGCCGCATCTCTCTCTTCCTGTGGTCCACACATTTCTGAGTGCGGGCGTACATAGCTCTTCTGCGGACCACGCAAATTCAAATGTGGCCGCATAGTTGATCTTCTGCGGCCGCACAATAATTGTGCGGTCCGCACTTTGAACTTGATATGCAAACTCTCTGAACTTTTGCTCTTTCCTAGCTTCTGCGACCGCACTTTGCACTTGTCTCTAATAGAAATTAATTCACAATCTGCAGCCGCAAATCATAATCTGTGGTCTGCACTTTGAGCTTCTGTGCCTATTTTCATCCTTGAGTTTAGATCACTCCTTCTTGAGTTGGATTTCATCTTAGTGGTGCATTTTCCAATAGTCCTACAATTAAGCATATTTCATCAATTTTTGGGAACACAATTAAATACTTTTGGACTAAAACGAAAGTTAAAAGGCGCTAACAAGTAGTCAAAATCTCCATTTATCAACTCCCCCAAACTTACGTTTTTGCTTGTCCTCAAGAAAATAAGGTAATTTCCACCTCCACAAGTTAGAGCTATTCCAGCTAATAAAAGATGCATCAATTGGGACCAACAATTACCCACAACACTTATGTATTATCAACAAGGCAATGATTTGAAATTTTAAGCACAAATAGTTCTAATGTTACACTTGAGCATCAAGAGTTGACTTTATTCATCAAAGAGGCTCTCTCTTTCATGTAGGTCATTATGGATTCCAAACTCCTCCTCCTCTACTCTCCATTAGCATATCTTGTAGCACTCAATTCAAAGGTTTGTGAAAGGTTCGCTCATCTCTCTCAAAAGAATGTCGCAAACACGGCTCTAAGTACCACAGGCTTGCCCCTCATGTAGATCGCCACTAATGTAAGCTCACTTGGCTTGAAATCATGTAGGGTTTTTTTGGAATGCAATGAAGACTTTTGGACTAAGGTTAGATATGTTGTACTAGAACGGGTTCATCTTTCCTTAAGCACTCCATTTTCTCTTATTGGCTCATGTTTTGCCAACTCTTTGAGGCATTTTCTTTTCTTTAGGGGAACTACAGAGACTTAGCATCAATCTTTTTTGGTCATGATATTCATTTTCTCCCTATTTTCTTTCTCCATGCTTTGCATCATTACTATTTCTTGGAATCCCTTCAACTCTTCAACTTATTCACTTTCTTTTTGCATTTTTCTTTCTGTTCTTTCTTTCTTTTTCTTGCCTTCCCTTTTCTTTATTTTTTTCTATTTTTGTGCCTTGATACCTTTTTCAAACTCCTCGTCTCTCCCTCAAACTTATGTTTTAGTCAATTGTATCTCAAGAGTGTTAAGGAAAGCTCGGGTGCCAAGAGAGGGTCACTACAAAATGGGTAAAGGATTGTAACATGGTTATCAAATGAGAAAGGTTTTAGGGTCAAATGGGTTGACTAGGGGTAACAACATTGGTAGGACATGGAAAATTTCAAGCGGTCCAAGGAGAGCCTACAATCACTTCTCAAGACAAGGAAAACTTAAATTTTGCCTAGAAACACATTCGGGGGAAAGTTCTAGACCATTCACCCGGGTATTTGGACTTGCAACAAAAATATCTCACCTCTCACACATCTGGATTGTTAAAGAGGATAGAGTCAAGGTCCCACAACAACCATATTCAAGATTGAAAATAACTAATGGTTCGACTAAACCACTCGATGATTGCTTAAGTCAACACAAGAGTCAGAAAGTCACTAACTAAAGCTATTTCTTTCAAAGAACTTGTTTTTAATCATAAGCTCGTAGTTAAGTGTGTTGGTACAAAGTGAAGCAAGTTTTACTCTTCGAGTCTGACTCAATTAGGTCTTTTTATTCATTATTACTACTGTTCTTACTTAGACACCAAAAACGGACTCAATCCCTTAAGAAAGTTGTCACGCCATCCATTGTTGGAAAGAGTCACCCGGTTCATACAAAAACTACCTTTGGAAAGAACCGTGGCATTAAGAAAACCAAAGGCTTATTGTCCATTTAAACATAAAAAGAAGCTACTATATTAAAAAGAAGCTATTAAATTAAACAACAAGATATTGTATTAAACATTAACTAATAAGAAAACAAAATAAATAAGCTACAAAGCAAGCTACTGAAGGCATAAATGAATATACATGATGAGAGAGGAAAAGAGAAAATATATACATCAATAGAGAGAGAGAATAATATATACATAATAAAAAGAAAAAGGAAAATTTTATCAATTATTACAAACCAAATGTCAAATCATCCAAATATCAAATAAACTCTACACCTCCCCCCCACCCCACCCCGAATAAAAATAAGCATTGTCCCCAGTGCTTAACAAAATCAGAATAAGGAAGGGTAAGAGTAAAGAGGACTCCCTATGTGGCCTTGGACATCTCTGTGTCCATAGAAGCATCACCGCCCTCAGCCTCCTCTAACTAGATCTCATCATCCTCGGCTCGGAGAGTAGCTGGGTTGGCGAACATCTGTCGCACTGCCTCAGCAATGTCGGTAGCTAGGTCTGGCTCCTCAGACTAGCTAGCTGGTGCCACTGGTGTTGCTGGCTCGGTCTCCATCAGCATATCAAATGGAAGATCTCCAACTGCTGCTATCTTGGTCACCTCTCTCATCAGCCTGTCAACTAATTTCCTGGACGCCTGGATTTCTTCATTTTCTTTACATGCTTCCCCAGCTCCTCAATCACTGCTCCATGTGCTACCAAGGTGTCCATGATGGTGGTCTGGTTCTCCAAGATCTTCTTCAATATATCCTCCATTGTCAGAGGAATCTGGGGTGCCAGAGTGGATGACTGTGCTGCAACAACATTGGATGTGTCAGACAGTTTTGCAGTGGTTGTCTGCATCCAGTTGTTGAGGCTTGCCAATGTTTGGGAGACTCGCAGCGCAGATAGTGGATGAGCGGGCATGGGCACTGGCTTCAAAGCCGATATGGAAGGCACTAATGTTGAAGGCCCCGAAGAAGGAGGTGGAAGAATGGTGACTGCACTGGTAAAAGGTCGTGCTACAGTGGAAGGCATGTCTACTGACTCTGCAACTACCACTAAAGGCTCATCAGACTGGCCTGCGGTAACAGTCGGTTGACCCTTATTGTTCAGGTTCCTCGGGTCCTTCAGAGAATACCAACTCAAAGGCTTATTTTCCCTAAACTTTTTGTCAAAACTCTTCGGCTCTACCCCCGAATCCATAAGGTACTTCGTGATAGTGTTTGGATAAGGGTAGGAGTTGCCACTTTGCCTACCAACTAAAGACATGGCGGCCGATATCACAGCACCCACATTTATTGGGTACCCGGCAATGATAAAGGTGACTAGCATTGCCCGTGGGATTGGGAGATTTGTTTTATTTTGGCATGGGTCTAGTCTGCTACACACAAACGTCTGCCATCCTTTTGCCACAAATTGAGGGTGTTCTGCTGAATAGGAACCTCTACTGTGATCCATGGTATTGGTGGTCCCGCAGCTGCCAGAATCTCAGCTAGCCATGAGCGAGCTGCATCGCCTAGAGCAAATTTCTCCAAGTATTGCATAGGCTCCACATCCTCAAATCCTAAATATGCGTTCGGGGTGCTCTGATCGAATCTCACCTTTAAGTTTCTTACTTTCGTCACTTTGGTCCCCTTCTTTAAGTGGTCCATATTGGCGTAAAGTTCCCGGACCAGGTACTCTTTATCATCCACCACAAGTTGAGTGAGCCATGACCACCTCTTTCACTCCCGTAGTTGTCTCGACACCGCTAGGTTGTATTTATCGAGGTCTTTCAACAAGAACTAATGCTCAAGCATGAGCAATCTCGACGACCACCACTCTCAGAAACTATTGAATGCAGTCAGGGTAATGAACCTATCTTCCCAAACTTCTTTCTTCTTCGACCTCTCAAGGCCGACAACTCTAGTATCACCCCCATCGGCCATCATCTGGGATATAATCCACATCCAGTATAGTAGCTAGTGCATCGGTAGAATGTGTAGATGAGGGCTCTAAAGCCTGATTGTCACCTTCTGAACCCTCGAAAGTGCTCTCTGAGGTTCAAGGTTCATGTCAGAGTGAAATCTCCCCAGATGCTGTTGTGGCTGTGATTATACCACAGGCTGCTCCTGCACAGAGTCGCCCTCCGATGCTTACCTAGATGGGACATACGAACTTGATTCAACGGGCTCTTCAGCTCTCCCCAGGATATCGCCTTTTTGGATATAGCTCTTTGTAAGGCGAGTGGTAAGGTACTCTTGCCTCGACCTCAAGAGGGTTCACCCCTCCCCTTTGTTGTATCACCACAACCACGTGATCTAACCATTTTCTGCAATAAACAACAATAGGAGTTAGTTCTAGTACAAATGCAGATAAGCAAAAAGTTGCAGAATAAAACATTATGCTGGGTGGGGAAGTGCGGTCGCAGGTTGAAATGTGTGGACCGCACAATTTGAAAGTGCAGCACAATGATGAAACTGCGGTCCACACAATTTTGAGTATGACTGCACATCTGAAGTGTGGTCCGCACATTATTGAGTGCGGCCGCACAGTGGGTACGGCACATTCTTTCCATACCAAATGCCCTAACCTACACTTCTGCAGACCGCACAATTCCTTGTGCGGCCGCACAATTTGAAATTTAATCGGGTAGAGTTCTTAGGGTTTCGATTTTATGCACAATTTTGAACATGGTAGTAGCAATTAAGCACGATAAACAAGATACCAATTCCCCAAATAATAAGTAGGAGATTATCCAACATAATCTACAGCCCACATGGATATGACTTTGACAATTGGTCTATACTAACTAACAAATTATAAACTAACTAAGAAAATTGAAAAATTCTAGAGATGATTAGAACATACCAGTGATGAAGTGGTGTTAAGGAATGATCAAAGATGCTAAATTAAGTGGCAGATGATTTAATCAGTAGTGCAAGATTTTAGCCTTTGTTCTAATTTCTCAGAGAGTGTAAAATTTCAACAATAGCATGAGGGCTACTATTTATACTCAGCGGGTTTGTCTAATGGTTCAAGAGGCGAGTGCGGCCGCAGAATTCTTTCTGCAGTACACAATTTGTTACCTATTGCTCAAATTCCCTTCTTTGATCTGCGGTCCACAGAATTACTTGTGCGATCGCAGATTTTAGTGCAGATCGCAGATTTTTTTGTGCAGCCGCACTTTGACCATTCCCTTCTGTTGTGGCATTCAAAATTGTGTGGTCCGCACTTTTTCCATACTTAGCGAATTTTTCTGAGCACAGTTTCTGTAAAGCACACTCATTCTTGCAATAAAATTCAAAACCAGTTAGCATAAAATAAGACTATCTAAAGAAGAAGAAAAAGAAAAAGAGACATGGATTGCCTCCCAAGAAGAGCCTGATTGAACGCCTCGGCACGATGCAAATTACTATCATTTGAAATGAATTACCGCCATGACGTGGCCATCACCAACTTTTCCCAGATAATGCTTCACCAAATGACCATTGACACTAAACTCCTCATCATTTTTATTCTTCAAGTCCAATGCACCAAAGGGTGTCACACCCACAACCTCAAATTGGCCACTCCATTTAGATTTTAAATTTCCGGGAAACATCCGTAGCCGAGAATTGAACAAAAACACAAGATTACCTTCTTTAAACTTTTTGTTCTGAATGTACTTGTCATTGAGGTATTTCATCTTCTCTTTGTATAAGGACGAACTCATTTATGCATGATACCGGAACTCATCCAACTCATTCAAATGTGGCACCCTTAAGTTGGTGGCGACATCCCAATAGAGATTCAACTTCTTTAAAGCGCACATGGCCTTGTGCTCAAGTTCCACCAGAAGATGACAAGCTTTTCCGAACACCAATCGGGTATGGATAAATTCCGATAGGTGTTTTGTAAGTTGTCCTATAAGACTATAAAGCATCATCAAGTTTCTTGGACCAATCCGTCAGAGTAACATTCACTATTTTGGACAAAATACTCTTTATCTCCCGGTTGGAGACTTCCACTTGACCGCTTCTTTGTGGATGATAGGGAGTCGTGACTTTATAAGTTACACCATACTTGGAGAGTAAGGTACCGAAAGATTTGCAAAAATGCGACCCCCGTCTCTTATAATAGCCCTTGGAGTACCAAATCTTGTGAAAATATTCTTTTTTAAAAACGTCATCACACTTCTCGCTTCATTGTTGGGTAAAGCAGTGGCCTCGACCCATTTGGACACATAATCAACCGCGACCAAGATGTAGGTATTTCCACAAGAACTCATAAAAGGACTCATGAAGTCAATACCCCACACATCGAAAATATCAATCTCCAAAATGGTGGTGAGGGGAATTTCATTTTTCTTTGAGATTCCACCGGCCCTTTGACATTCATCACAATGCTTGATGAGATCACTTGCACCCCTGCAAAGAGTGGGCTAATAGAAGCTGCAACTTAGTACTTTGGCCGTCGTTCTTGCTCCACCATGGTGGCCACCATAAGGCGAAGAATGACAAGCCCCAACAATTTCATAGTTTTCCTCCTCCGGTACACATCTTCTAATCACTCCATTAGTACAAATCTGGAAAAGGTATGATTCATCCCAATAATAGTCCTAACAATCCCGTTTGAGCTTCTTCCTTTGGTTTGAAGAGAACTCATCCGGGATGATACCACTCACAAGATAATTTGCTAGATCTGCGAACCATGGTACCTCTTTCATTTAAATATCCAAGTTGCACATCGGGAAGGAGTCATTGATTTCAAGGTCATCATGCGGCCTCCCCTCCTCCTCCAAATGAGACAAGTGGTCCGCCACTTGGTTTTCACTTCCTTTTCTATCTTAGATGTCTATATCAAACTCCTGCAATAGAATTACTCATCTCATCAATCAGACTTTGGAATCTTTCTTGCTCATAAGATAACGAAGTGCCGCATGATCCGTGTGGACAATTACTTTTGCACCCATCAAGTACGGGCGGAACATCTCAATAGCGAATACAATGGCAAGAAGCTCTTTCTCCGTAATTATGTAGTTGACTTGGGCACTATTCATGGTCTTACTTGCATAATAGATTGGATGAAAATTCTTGTTGACGCGTTGCCCCAAAACAGCCTTTACCGCTACATTACTTGCATCGCACATGAGCTCAAAAGGAACACTCCAATTTGGAGCAGTGATAATGGGAGTAGTAGTCAACTTGAGCTTTAGAAATTCAAAGGCATTCATGCAATCATCATTTAAATGGAACTTAGTATCTTTCTCTAAAAGCTTTCACAGCAGGTTCACCACTTTAGAGAAGTCCTTGATGAAACGCTGGTAAAATCCCACTTTAGAAATCACCTCAATCTTTGCCTTGTCGACTTCAATTCCATTCTTTGAGATCTTGTGGCCAAGGACAATGCCTTCCTCAACCATGAAATGACATTTCTCCCAATTGAGTACCAAGTTTGTTTCTTAACATCTTGCCAACACTTTATCCTAGTTTGCCTGACAATCATCAAAAGAATTCCCGACTACCGAGAAGTCATACATGAAGACTTCAAGGTAATCCTCCACCATATCCATGAAGATCGCCATCACACACCTTTGACAAGTGGTTGGTGCATTGCACAACCCAAATGGCATCCGCGAGAAGGCGAAAGTACCATAAGGACATGTGAAAGTAGTTTTCTCTTGATTCTTTGGAGCAACAATAATTTGATTGTAGCCGGAATACCCATTGAGGAAACAACAAAAAGCACAGCCGGCCAATCTATCAAGCATTTGATATAGGAATGGATGTGGAAAATAATCCTTCGTTGTGACCTTGTTGAGCTTACGGTAGTCCATACACACTCTCCACCCGGTCACCGTTCTTGTAGGAATCAACTAATTCTTATCATTGGTGACCACTGCCATGCCCCCTTTCTTTGGGACACTTTAAACTGGAGAAGTCCATGAACTATTGAAAATGGGGTAAACAACCCCGGCATCCAACCACTCGATGATCTCCTTTTTGATAACCTCTTGCATGCTTCATTGAGTCTTATTTGATGTACTATAGATGGTTTGGCATCTTCCTCCAAGTTAATCTTGTGCATGCAAAAAACAAGGTTTATTCCCCGAATATCCGCCAACGTCCATCCAATAGCCTTCTTCCTCTTTTGTAGTACCGCCAATGTAGAATCTACCTACACGTTAGTCAAACAAGAGGAAAGAATAATCGGTAAAGAAGAAGAAGGGCCAAGAAATTCATATCGAAGATGTGGAGGCAATGGCTTCTACTCTAAGATGGGAGGCTCTTCAATTGAAGGCTTTGTTGGAGAAGTTGTTCTATTTGCAAGATCCAAGGACAATTTGCGGGGCTCATAAGTGTATGACTCCATTCCTTTCAAAGAGTTCACACATTCCTCAAAAATCTCCATCTCTTCATCATCCAAGTTGAGCAAGGCGTCCTCCAATGTACATCAACATTCATCACAGCACTTGTTTCATCCACGATCACATTAGCCACCAAGTCCATGAAAGAGCACACCTCATTGCTATTGAGTTGCCTAATAGACTTACACACATAGAAAACCACTTTTTCATCACCAACCTAGAAAGTAAGTTCACCGGCTTCAACATCAACTAGAGCCTTCCCTGTAGCAAGGAAAAGTTTACCGAGAATAATCGTCACCTCATAATCAACCTCACAATCAAGAATGACAAAATCCACCAGAAGAATGAAATTATCAACACGAACCAATACATCCTCAGTCACTCCCAATGGTCTCTTCATGGTATGATCAGCCATTTGTAATCTCATAGATGTAGGTCTTGGTTGCCTAATTCCCAATGTCTTGAAAACCGAATAGGGCATCAAGTTGATATTTTCCCAAGATCACAAAGTACTTTAGCAAACTCGGCACTTCCAATGGTACTTCACCATCATACTAACTCCTTCCATGGCATTGACTTGCTTAGGATTTTGCACTTGTTGAAGTTGAGCTTTTTCTAATTGATTCATTATGGTGGTTAACTCGGCAATGGCTTGCCCATGATCATGAAATTCTTTCTGTAGGTGAATCACATTTGGATCACCTTGAGGAACATTTGCTCTACTTTGCCATGCCGATGAAGTATCCACCATTTCATCTAAAATCTCACAAGCTTCTGAATACGGTGTTGTCATGAAATTTCCACTGGCAAATTGGTTGACCACACATTGATTGGTAGTGTTGATCCCCCGATAGAAAGTTTGTTAAATCATAGCCTCTGTCATATCATTATTGGGGCACTATTTGACCATTGTTCGATACCTCTCCGATATTTCATGTAACGGCTCATTAGGTTGTTGTTTGAATGCTAGAATCTTGTCTCTAAGAGTAGCCATATGCCCGGGAGAAAAGAACTTGGAAATAAATTTCTCTACCAATTCATCCCACGCATGGATAGAATGGTTTGGCAATATCTCTAACCAATCCAAGGCTTTCCCCCGTAGAGAGAAAGGAAATGGCCTCAACCTTAAAGCATCCTCGGAGATGTTTTTCTGTTTACTCCCCCAACAAGTGTCCACATCCCCTTCAAATGTTTGTATGTATTTTGACTCGGAGCCCCGGTGAAAAATTCCCGTTGCTCTAGCAATGTGAGCATTACGTTCGTGATTTGAAAGTTGACCGCCCAAATGCGGAACGGGTTATGGCACTTGCATACCCTTCATTCGGCAACACCCGGTGTGTAGCCGCTCTTGGTGGAGGTGGGGGTGGAATTGGGACATTGTCTTGACACTGTCGACCTCTTATATTTGCTTGAGGTTCAAGAGTAACCTCTTCAAATTGATCATCTTCCACGTCCATATCTCCCATAGGCATGGTTCCGAGTTGATCATTGTTGAGGGCTATTGTTACACCAACAATTGATTCACAAAAATCAGTAGCACGGAAGGAAAAGAAGAAAATTCACACAAAAAACCAAATATATAGCTAAATTCGTTTTTATGCTCCCCGGGAACGGTGCTAATACTTGATCTTGTCCAAGTTACACCTCTATTTGAGGTTATGAAACGGTCGATGCAATAGTAATACCCAACAAGTAGTCGGGGGTCGCTTTCCACAAGGAGCAATGAATGGGACTTAGGAGTATATATTATAGTGAATGAACTTGAATTATCTCAAATTGCACTTCCATAAAATTGGGTTGTTTCTAAGTGTAATTAAAACTAAGATTACCAACTAAGAATTGAAACAGGAAATTGTTTTTTTTTCAAATAATATAAAAGGCCTAGGCTATGACCTTCACCTAGGTGTTTGCCTAACGGGTTATAAATTTAAAGTTTGTTTTAGTGGTTGGGGTGTATCATAGCTATCAACACTCGAATACCCACTCAATACCTCTCGTTTAGAGAGTGATTTTGCCCAATTTGATTTTATCAAGTCCAAATGGGTATTGAACAAAACAGTTGTAAAAAGCTCAAGTCGGGTTTTGCTATCTCTAGATTCAACCCTTTAATTGGGACAATCAATATCTTGATTTACCCCAATTTCTTGTTAGCCAATTTTTCCTAGACTAAGTCTTTCTTTCTCAAGTAGAGACCATGTCAAATAGGCATGAACTAATGTTTGCAACGATTAATTCCACAATTAAAAATAAGAATAAAGATAAATAGTAAACACCCAATTATAAACAAGCAATAAATCAAACCCCCATTAATTTTACACTCTAGGGTTGGGTCACAACCCTAGTAGGAATCTCGCCACTCATGCTTAAAACAGAAGAAATAGAAGAAGAAATGATAATTAAACTCATATTGATTAAAATAATAAAACCTATGTTCAAAAATCTCAAAATAGCAAAAACTACTAAAGAGGGTAAAGAAAAACATCTAATGTGGTTGCTGATATCACAACTTGACCTAAAAAAGTGAAAGTTTTTTATTTATACAAAGCTGGAATTTTCGGACAAAAATACCCTTTCGGAGGTTCTACGACCGCACAATTCTATGTGCGGTCCACACTTTGCTTCAGCTTGACAAGATTTGAATCTTGTGGCCGCACAATTTTGAATCGCGTTCGCACCTCTCTCTTTCTGTGGTCCGCACATTTCTGATTGAGGCCGCACATGACTCTTCTGCGGACCACACAAATACAACTACGGCTGCGTAGCTGATCTTCTGCGACCGCACAATAATTGTGTGCCCGCACTTCCTTTGAACTTGATATGCAAACTCTCTGAACTTTTGCTCTTGCCTAGCTTCTGCGGCCGCACATGTCATGTGCGGACCAAACTTTGCACTTGTCTCTAATAGAAATTACTTCACAATCTACGGTAGCAGATGATAATCTGCGGTCCGCACTTTGAGCTTCTAGGCCTGTTTTTGTCCTTGAGGTCAGATCACTCCTTCTTGAGTTGGATTTCATCTTAGTGGCTCATTTTTCAATAGTCCTGCAATTAAACATATTTCATCAGTTTTCGGGAACACAATTAAACGCTTTTGGACTAAAAGAAAAGCTAAAAGGTACTAATAATTAGTCAAAATCACCACTTATCAATGCTCCTGTGGATTTAAAATTGTAATTTCCTTCCTTAATAAAAATTATGATTTTAAAAGTAATAAAATGAGTTATTAAGTTGACCAATCACCGTTGGATTACCTGACGGCGGCTTTAGACACCATCACGACCTCTAGTGTTATTTGGATCGTGGTAGTTGGTATTAGAGCTCTAGGTTCACTTGGGTCTCACGAGTCATGAGCAAGTCTAGTAGAGTCTTGCGGATGGGTACAGAGACGTTTGTACTTATCTTCGAGAGGCTATAAGGCTATTAGGAGCACTTCCCTTCTTTATTCCTCATCGTGTGATTGGATTCCTTTGAGGTTTATGCCTTTATTTCCTTCATACTCAATCTTATACAACGTAAAGCGCTTGTTATCAATTGGGCATCGAGGAGTTGTGGCGGTACTACAGATATGGTGTAGGATGTTTTTCCCTACATATTTGGGCGGGCTACTATCGTCGCCTTACGGAAGGATGTTATGTCGTTTCAGCTCAGTATCTGTATTTCCTATGGTTTCAAGGCTATGCACATATTGCTATGAAGTTCATGCGTTGTTATCGTGCAGTGTTGGCATAATGGTAGGATGCTTATTTACGTGTCGAGGTAGTGAATGACTTGAAAGGAGGATTTCTCAGGCATAGTTTAGAGGTTCGGCATTTAATTCCAGCGGAGGAAAGGCAATCGGACTGTGGATGTTCAGGCTTTGGTTGGTGGAGTAACGAGTTTTGATATTTTTGAGCATGGTGGAATTCTCATTTGTGATGTAGTATCGTCGTCCTTGTTTGAACGCATTAAGGCTCGTCGGTGTTATGGTTTTCTTGATTTGCCTTAGGGGCAGGGTGTTATGAAATGGTGCCTGAAAGCGGTTGTCAGATATGCCAGTGTATGGTGGTTTCAGAATCGAATCGCTATTTCTAATGTTGATAGCTCGAGAAAAATGATCTTCGAGGAGGTTTAGAGTTGGTAGCAATTTATTAGTGCAGGTACTACAGAGATAGATTTTGAGTTGAGGCAGCATTTGGGTAGTGAATGATGAGGAAGGACATGGTGGGAGGTGCCTCGCAGTGGTTGAATTGCTAGCAGGTCAAGTAAGAAAACAGAGGTTGAGAAGTTTCTTAAAGGAGATGGTTTAACAGAAGTGGGAGTAGCAGAGTAGCATATGGATTCTGTGGTAGGATAGCCACATGCCTTGAGAAAAATTTAGAGCGATTTGGGAATCATGATGGAAAGTGACTAGGTCTGCGAATTTTATTTGAGATGGAGGCTACCGCACTAAGGAAGATTGAATATGGAAAATAGGAGTTTGCTTCAAATGAAGAAGGGTGTGAAAACTTGATTATCGTTTGTGGATGCAACGTGACTTCGAGTTTGGAACGTATTGTCGAACTTTCAGTTGATGTCAATGGGGAATGAACAGACTCTTACAGCTGGTGGACGGGCACGGGATTAGGATGCTTTACTGATTTCGTGGTGGTTGTACTCAATGCAGCGTCGTTGGAAGATGTCGGTATGGAAATTCCGCATGTAGGCTATCTCCTGTGATGAGGTCAGTGGTTGTGTAATTCTGATGAAGCTTCTACGAGGAGTTCCACTTACTACCCAATGGGAGGTCGAAAAGTCATTTGTGGCTGATAATTCGGGATGTTTTATGAATAGTAGAACAAGAGAATACAAGAAATTTGGCGGGTTGACGGTGCGAGATCTTCCATTAGTAAAATTTGAGGCAATATGCATATAAATATATATACCTTAAGCTAAATGTCAAACTCGTTGACTCGTAAGGCTTGACCAAGACTTTGCCTGGGCTGCCCCTGAGTAGAAAAAAATTAATTCAGATTTAATATTTAAAAGAAAAAGTAAACTAAAAAAAGAAGAAGCAAAATCTAATAAGAGCTTAATCTCATTACATGGTTTGGCAATTGTGCATAGACAATCCTATAGCTTCACTACTCCATCACGAGTATGTATCACATCTAAGGAAATCCCATGGGCCAGTTTAAGCGTAGAGTTCATATGGCCTAGTGTAAGGAAAGGCAAGATGGCTACATGCGGTATGAAAGCCAATGTATCCATCAACGACAGATATTTTTTTCCACAAAGACTAAACTATTGGAATTTGTGAGTTTTCCTTACGTCTTATACAAGATGGCTGATGGCTGTTTTCAATACTGCTCTAAAATTAAGCTTGATAGTGTAAACTTTAAATATACCGGTTAGAAATGTGAGACTGTCAAACCAAACTTTAAACAAAAATGATCGAAGCTTGAGATTTGCCAAACGTCAAACTTCAGTCGCATATATCTAGAGCTTGCTTACACAAGCAATATGTAAAACTTCAGAATAAATTAATAATATCATATGCAGATTTTTGAAACTTTAGTCTGAAAATATTTTTGAAATGACTAAGTTGAGAAAAATTTATAAACTTCAGCGATGCTTAAATAGTGGTCATGAGATCGGCTATCTGTGCACTTTCCCTCTCTTGATAGCCACAATGAAAAAGGCTCAACTCTCAGGTCCGTTATTTCTTGGTAGAAATTCAAAAATTGTCAGATTTACAAGTGATCATTTAAAAATAGCCACAATTTCAAAAGCAATTGAAATTTAGTCATTTTTCATGTAAAGATAAATCTAAACGAAAACACTATTCAAAATCCGGAAAAATACTTCAGTATAATATACTGGAGTTCCAGTATAATATACCGGTCCAGCATAATATGCTGGAAGTTCATACACAGGTGCTCAAATCTCTAGTATATTATGCTGGAACTTTCCCCGTGTTAGAATTTCAGCATAATATTCTGGAAGTTCATACACAGGTACATCAATCTCCACTATATTATGCTGGAACTTTCCATGTTGCAATAAAATAGTGATTATTTTTTAATGATCAGTCCAAAAACTAACTAGCCCGTACTATTTTTTTACGTGACTAGGCCCTATCTGAAGTCGGTAGTGGGCTGGGCCTTCTTGTGAGAGTGAATAGTCATTTTGTATTTAGCCACAAAGAAAAGGGATAAGTTGTCTTCTTTCTAGACATGTACACTTGTTCTTACTTCTCTTTTTTGCTAATTGTGTCCTTACTTGATTTAGAAGATAATTTTTCTGTTTCATTTTATGCAAGAAATTTGATTACACAGATATTTAAAATATTAATTTTATTTTAACAATGCATAAGTGATGATGAAAAATAGTTACTCCCTCCGTTTCAGTTTATGCGAGCCTGTTTGACTGGACATGGAGTTTAAGAAAAAATGAAGACTTTTGAAATTTGTGGTCCTAAACAAGTCAAAAATGGGTCCAGAGTATTTGTGTGATTATAAAAGTTTCTCATTAAGAGTAGAATTGGAAGTTTAAGCTAAATTGTTTCCAAATTTTGAAAAGGATCATTCGTTTTGGAACGGACCAAAAAGGAAATAAATTCATATAAACTAAAACACAGAGTATTAAAATAATAGTTGAAAAAAGAGTAAAATTGTATAATAAATTTAAATTCTTAAAAGTATTAAACGTGGTATAAATATAATTATGAAGTCAAATTGACAAAATTTATGTGTGAATTCAAATAGAGATTCTTTATGTTTTTTAAAATAAAATTTACATACTTCACAAAAAGTATTATAAGTCATAATAGCGAACAATTCAAAATATTTAAAAACTATTAATCAACTGCAAAGTTGTCTCTGTATGACATATAGGTCACGGGTTCGAGCCGCTGAATCAGCCACTAATGTTTGCATTAAATAGGTTGTCTACATCACACCTTTCGGTGCGACCTTTCCTCGATCGCTACATGAATACAGAATGCCTTGGCATTGGACTGCTCTTTTTTTCAAAAACAATATGGTCAAAGAGTAAAAGGTTCTTTCTTTTTGAAGCGGAAGGAGTATGTTACTTTACTTTGTGCGGATGGTTTTTGTGGTTCCTTAGGACAATCTTGACCTCTTGGCTAATCGGTCCTCAGTTTTGACAACCCTCCTAATCAAGAACCATCTGAGTATGATAAATAACACTGTCCAGCGCTTCTTGCCTTTGCAACTACCGTTGTGGTTGCTGGCTGAGACAATGAAGTTTGGAATGCAAGATATTGCAGACCCTTCATGTAGTACTAGTAATTCATTAATATACTCGGAAACCTCATTTTCTTCTAAACAGGTCTGCAGCAGGTTATCTTGTTGATATTCATATTGAACTTGCTCAGATTCCTCCCAGATAATAACACTAGAAAGACTTTCCTTCAATTTTTGCAAGAAACCCTCTGGATCACAAACCAAAGACGTGTTGGAAGATCGAAAAGGTAAGTGACATATTTAGGAAAATCGAATAATAAGAATCAATATACTCATACTGTCTGCATATATATAGGAGAGAAATTCTACCTGACTCGTGCTGGTTGCTAGTCATGTCAGGAGAAGAGCCCCCACATCTAACCATGGAAACTCTTTGACATGTCTCGACAGGAGAGTGCACGAGTTGTCTTGTATCATGTCTGCATCTCTGTGCATGCGTTATAGTAGCATTCCACATATGATTAGACATTGTTGGGCCAAGAATCTGCAGTCATACAAAGACACTCTTTAGTAACAGCATGAAGCACAAGTGGAAAGGGCAAATGTGTACTCAAAATTGTTTAGATGCTATGCTAAAATAGGAAACCAAAATACAATTGAAAGATTTAGTGGGCGTTTAGACATAAGAACTGTAAAATTCCAAAAAAAGTGAAAAAAAAATTCAGTTGAAAATGGTATTTGAACATTAGAGTTGTGTTTGGACATGAATATAATTTTGGGTTGTTTTTGAAGTTTTATGAGTGATCTGAGTGAAAATTTTGAAAAATAGTTTTTTGGAGTTTTTCAAATTTTAGAAAAATCCCAAAATTCATCTAAGTGAAAATTAAAAATTTTATGGTCAAACACTGATTTCGAAAAAAAAATGAAAATTTTTCAAAAAAAAAAATGTGAAAAAAATTCTTATGTCCAAATTTACTAATCAGAAATCAACTTTCTTTCGTTTGCTCGGGATGCAAAAATTATAAAACATGAACAGAGAGCAGTGACCGTTAAGTTAGTGAGTTTTAAATCAGTAATCACGTGCTCTAGCTCCGCCGCTGACATAGAGTAAAGACACATCAATGTGTTTGCAACGAAGACGTTTGGAAATTTGAATTTGATGGGAAAAAAATCTACAGCAGGTTCACCACAAAGCAAATGAAGCATTTATTATTGATACAAGGAAAGAAATAACTATCACAAGTTCCAGGTGTTGTGAAAGTAAATTTCTAAGGAAGAATTGAGTTCTTACGCCCCGTAACCTTGCAGCATTTTTGGAGAATTCAGTTAGAAAATCCCCCATTGTTCTGATATCCATTGCAGGCAACTTCTTATGAAACTGACCATTTCTGTAAATCTTTTCGAGTCGCCATACCTCATCAGTTGGTGATGGCGGATCACGCTTCGGGCTTTCTGTGGACACTCAAATGCATCAACTAATCTTTTCTTTTCAGAAATATGTTAATCAAGCAAGTACATAGGGGAAAAAATGCTCTTTCTTAGCAGTTTCAAAGTCTTGGCAAAACTACACAAGCCAAACCTAAAAAGTTAAATTACTAAAATAACCTTTTAATAATATATATTTATATTAGACAATAATAAATAAATAAATACCAAAATGAAACTGATTTATATTGTGTCTTTTCTAAATAGTTGTGTTTATTCATTAATAATTATTTGTCCAAGAGGAAACAACTACTTATAAAATAAAAAAAATTAATCGATGCCTTGATTCGAAGGGGTGTCTTCCTTCAGATAAATAAAATAGAGTTTTCTAATGTGTTCCTTCACATTTGTTCAACCACACGTCATGGTAACAATCTAAAATGAAAACGAATAGTTGAATCAATTATGAGGTAGATTTCCTTATACGTATCCTCTTTCTTTCATTTGCGGATAGGTACTATTATTAAACTTTATGCAACTTACAACTCTCTTCTATAATTGATAATATCATGCGGACATTAATATGTAAATTGAAGGGTACTACTGGTTTTTAGCATCCAGAACTAGCAATCATCACTTTGATATTATAATTGTATTTACTTTAAGAATTTAATTTATATTTGTTTAACCATGCTATATGATTAATTTCTAAAGGCTTTCATTTGAAGTGAATAAAAGATACGAGAAAAATACTTCTTCTTAAAACACATTATGTGATTCTTCATTAACGTTGAAGAATATATTTATTCTTCGTTCTTAAATCTTATATTTCAATTCTAATTTTTTTTCTTGAGTTCTTATGTTAGAAGAAACTACTAAGGAATACAAATTTAGTTTCTTTAATAGGCATTATATTCTGAGTATCAAATTTCCGTAACACTATTTCCAAAGTCTAGAGAAATTACTATCATTGGCAAAAGTGCTGCTACATTATTCCTTCACATTCTAATTAAAATTCTTTGCACAATTTTACTTTTAGATATTTTTTAATATTTTTACAATATGCAAGTGGTGATGGAAACGTGGATGTTGTTTAACAATAGCATGTTGGTAATGTTATCCACTAATCACTACTATTCAAATTCGGAAGAGGCATTGCAGCTTCGGGAAGAAATATTTGATCTATATTTATTTTCTGAAGTAAGATACTTCTATTGCCTTAATAAATAACTTTAAAGGTTTCTTGAAGAGTCATAAAATTATTTACTCCACTTTGAAGGGAGAGTACGAACAATTTTGATTTTGAATTGATATATTTAAGTCTTTCAAAAAAAAAGTCTTTTTTTGGTAAATAAATTTTGAAAAATTAATTTATTAACAATTTATGCATAATTTTATGGGTTCTATTTTTTTTAGATAATATTTGGTTTAAGTTTAAAAAATCAATATTTGAAGTTAAAGTTGAAGTTGGAAAGAAGTTTGAAATTTTGTTTGACATAAATTGCACTTCAATAAGAAGTTAAACTTTTGTGAGTGAAACTTACTTCATAGGAGATAATCAAACAAAACTTTTAATTTGCTTCAAAATTTTCTATTTAAAAGTAAAGTTGAAATAATAGATAAAATTATAAAATAAACATTAATTTGCAATTAATGTATGTTCAAATACCTTTATAAATCAAACAAAAATTCTTAAACTTGCATTTGATAAAAATTCAGTATTTTGCAGTACAAAACATATAATAATGATATGATACTAACGTGCAGCAGAGAGACTAGTAACCTAAAAAGATAGAGTAACTATGGCAATCAATGTGTTTGAAACAAGTGCTATGATCACATATTATGTGGAGATTTAAGAAGCCTAATAACAGGCAAAACTTTAAGGTGGAAAGAACAGAAATACAACTAGAAGAATGTTGTTATGAGGATTTGAAATGTAAAATCTTGGCAAAGAAGATACAAGAAATTAAATAGTACGTACTCAATCGCGTGTCCTTGACAACGAACAATCCTGTCACTGCTTCTTTAATTGGATGTGGTAGATCTACCACTCTTGCTCCTAGCCTCACCCTACTTATCTTGATCCATTGCGCTCTGTGTTTCAGTTTCACTTCACTCGCACAGCCAATGCCTCCTTGCAAATTTAGATAGAGATATTTCCAAGGCACTGAATTTCGAGCTCTTCCTCCAGCAATTTGAATATTGGATTCATGAACAGCTGTCCAACTCTCTTGATTAGGATCAAAGTCCTCGTTGAGAACAACAATTTCAACTTTTGCATAGGCTTCGGCTCCATATTTAATACGATTTCCTGTAACAGCGTCAGCTATTTCTATTTCTAAATTGGCAACTATATTTCCCCGGTATATACCTCTGGAGGAATATCCTGTAAGAATCGCAACCGAGAACATGAAATCTGTATTCACAGGGGAAGAAGCAGGAGATCATTAACAATCTTTTCATCTAAATAACAGTTAGAAATTGAACATTTGTCGGACAGGTAAAAATCCTTCACCTTTTAAAACACTAGTTAAGCATGGCTTCAATGGTGATTAAATCAAACCAACAACTACTCCTATCAATTTATATCATTTTGCTAATCCAGAATTTGAATGATATGTATGAGCATTTCCGTTCCAATAAAATATCAAGTTGAAAAAGAAAAGGACAGCTTGGTTTGAGGGGGAATAGGGGCGTTGCCGCCGTCATAGTTACGAGTTCGGCAGGACGAGGTATTTGAGTTAAAATTTTCATTTAGTATATATGGATAATCTATCTCCGCCTTGAAGCGGCACTAAAATTTCTGATATTAATGAGATGAAAACATAACAAAAGTTCCCCACTCACAGAATCACATACCCAAGAGATGACCCGAAAAATATAAGTTGACAATCTGAACAAGCAAATTATATACGAATTCACAGAAAGACGATAAAAGCGAGAATTATATAGCTAAAGTGCAACAACTAAAAAAAGCATGATGTCAAAAATACTTACACAATCAGATCACAACAAACAACTAACAACTGAGGTTAAAATCTATGATACAGAGGAAATGTTAATTTGGTTTAGTAAATAGTAGTAACTAACCTATCATCACATGTTAAACCATAATGATTGCATAAAATTTTACAATGTGTGTATATAACTGAAATAAGAATTCCTCTGCTAGCTGATTAATTACAAGCAATCATTCTCACCGTAGAAGGATTTGAAACCGGTAAAGAAGCGACGCGCCGGCGCCGGAGCTTACCAAGAACCACCAAAATCCTTATCGCCCTGAACAAGAAATTAAAGACAAGAAAAGAAGACCAAAAAATTCAAAGTCAACGTACTTCTAGCGTCAGTATCAAAAAGGACTGCCATCACGTGCACCCAATGATTTTGTTTTTCTATATTTAAAAAAAAAAAAAAAAAAAGGACCCACGAACTAATAATTGACAATATATTACTCTTAAGATTCGAACATAACGCATATTCGTCTCAACCCATTGATTTAAACTAAAAGCACTAAAAGAAACAATAGATATTTAAGTACTTGAGAAGGCAACAACTGATCAAATTGGCGAATTAAGTAAAACCCACTATTTCTTTCGATATTCAATATGGTTTCAATATACATATGCATCGTGCAAGTTGCATGTATTTTTAAAAGAAGATTTGCCTTATATATATTGAAAGAATATGAAGCTTTAATTACCTTCTAAAAATAGGAGATTTAACGTTGTTTCCTTGATATCATGTATCTGTAAGCATAAACTTTAATTCATACCAGGATCTTGAACATGATAATCTTCCATGTAATTGCCATAGAAAACATACCTGAAGCGGAATCCATTATCTTGAAGCGGGAGCGTTAATTCAAAAACTGGTTTCTCGCCCCTTGCCCTAACTTATGATACCGCCGCCTTTAATGATGGAAGAAAGAAAGTAAAATTCGGTAACCCTAATGGGTGGGGAGAGGACCAATTTATAGAGGTTCTCACTTAATCCGGTACGTCCACCAAATAACCGATCGGACGGATGAGATTTACTCATTAATTAAATATTAATTATGGGCCTAATCTTATTGGGCCACATACACGTAAGAAAATAGTTTACATTCTCCCACTTGGCCCAATAATCACATAATATTAATATTTAATATAGTAACATTAGTTGCGCATAAACAAATCTCTTCTATAATGTCCATCATAAATACCATAATACGATAAACTACTAAATGTGAGTTATGGAGGTTATATATAATTTGTCTACATACTCCCTTCCATATACAACAACATTAACAACTCATTGTATCAGGTCCATAAGCTATAAAATATTATGGTCCACAATAATATCTCATTGAGACTTATCCTGTAATATCTAAAAACAATAATGTGTACACCATTATGAGAAACAGGAAATCACTAATGTATATCAGAAACATATAAATGAGCTCAGAGTGTCAACATATCATAAATACATCAGTCATAAATACAGCCAAGACCCATTCTATGTACGTGTTCTTTAAATATCTTTGGTTGTAAACCTTTCGCCAATCACTACAAAAAAACTGGATTTAGCTACGAACGTCGTCGCTAATCTGTCGCTAAAATGCTCGTTGCTAGAAGAATCTTTTGATAATCCGTCGCTAATCCGTCGCTAAATGAGATTAGCGACGGATTTTTCTGTTTAGCTACAGATTTTGTCTGTCGCTAAACCCTGGTTTTTTTAGTAGTGTTAATGGATCTGCAATCATGAGATCAGTTCTAATATACTCAAGTGACACTCTTTGTTTTTGAACTTCCTCCTTGACGGTAAAGTACTTTAATTTCATATGTTTGGCACCTTTGGAGTATGTATCGTTCTTGGAGAAGAATACTGCTGCAGAATTATCACAGTAAATTTTCAGTGGCTTGGTAATGGTGTCGACAACCCCAAGTCCTGAAATAAAGTTTCGCAGCCATAATGCATGAATTGTGGCTTCAAAACATGCCACAAATTCTGCTTCCATCGTGGATGTAGCAATAACAGACTGTTTGGCACTCTTCCACGATATTGCTCCTTCAGCTAATTGGAACAAATAACCAAACGTGGATTTTCTAGTGTCAATACATCCAGTGAAATCTGAATCTGAGTATCCAACAACTTCCAAATGGTTGGATCTCCTATATATGAGCATGTAATCCTTCGTTCCTTTCGGGTACCTCAAAACTTTCTTTGCAGCTTTCCAATGATCAATTCCTGGGTTACTCTGATATCTTCCTAGCATTCCGACCGCAAAACTAATATCCGGTCTTATGCAAGTCTGAGCATACATCAGACTACCAACAATTGAAGAGTAAGGAATTGATTCCATTTCCGTTCATTCTACATCATTCTTAGGGCATTGCATGAGACTAAATTTGTCCCCTTTTTGAATTGGAACAATTCCTGCTGAACAATTATTCATGTTAAATCTCTCTAGAACTCTTTCGATATAGCCTTTCTAAGACAATCCCAATAATCCTTGTGATCTATCACGGAATATTTCTAATCCTATCACATAGGATGTCTCACCCATATCTTTCATTTCAAAATTCTTAGAGAGAAAATCTTTAGTCTCACGCAATATGCCTAAATCATTAGCAGCAAGTAGAATATCATCAACATATAAGACTAAAAATATAAACTTGCTCCCACTGATCTTTTGGTATATACACCGATCAACGGTATTTTCCACAAATCCAAAAGATGTTATGGTATCATTAAACTTTATATACCATTGTCGTGAGGCTTGTTTAAGTCCATATATTGACTTCTTCAGTTTACACACCATTTGACCTTTTCCTTTAGTTTCGAAACCCTCTGGTTGGTCCATATAAACTTCTTCCTCGAGGTCTCCATTAAGAAAGGCAGTTTTCACATCCATTTGGTGTAACTCTAAATCATAATGAGCCACCAAAGCCATAATAATTCTTAACGAGTCTTTCTTTGAGACCGGCAAAAAGGTCTCTTTATAATCAATGCCTCCTTTCTGAGTATAACCCTTGGCAACAAGTCTGGCTTTGTATCTCTCAATATTGTCATTTGAATCGCGTTTGGTCTTAAAGACCCATCTACACCCGATTCTCTTAGATTTTTCTGGCAATTCAACAAGATCCCAGACTTTATTGTATTCCATGGATTTTAACTCTTCCTTCATGGCATCAATCCATTTTTCAGACTCATTACTTTCTATGGCTTGTGAAAATGAAACTGGATCCTTATTAAGACCAATGTCAAAATCTGACTCTTGCAAATAAACCACGTAATCATCCGAAATAGCCGATTTTCTAACTCTTTGAGATTTTCTTAATGGCATTTCTTGTGGTTCATTTGTGTCAGATATTTGTGAGTTAGTTTCTTCATGAAGTGTTTCATCCAAATGTTTCTCGGTATTGTCAAAGTGTTCTTCAACAATTGGAACAATATTTGGTATTTGTGTGGAAGTAGGCACATTTTTGGGTAATAGAATATTGACCCTCACCTCTTTAATTTCCACACTTTGCTTTTCAACACTCCCACTAACTTCACCATTCTCAATAAATCTTGCATTACCAGTTTCAACAATTCTCGAACTATGGTTTGGACAGTAAAACACATACCCTTTAGATTTCTCTGGGTAACCAATAAAGTAACCACTTACTGTTCGAGAATCTAATTTCTTTTCTTGTGAATTATAAACTCTAGCTTCCGCTGGGCAACCCCAAACATGCAGGTGCCTTAAACTAGGTTTCCTTCCTGTCCACAGTTCAAAAGGAGTCTTTGGAACTGCCTTACTAGGAACCTTGTTTAATAAATATACAGCGGTTTTAAGAGCATACATCCACAATGATTTGGGTAATGAGGAATTACTTATCATGCTCCTAACCATATCCATAAGTGCTCGATTGCGCCTTTCTGCAACACCATTTTGTTGAGGTGTTCCTGGCATAGTATACTGTGCACATATGCCACGTCCCTCGAGGAACTTTGCAAATGGACCTGGACATTGTCCTGATTCATTATGTTTTCCATAATATTCACCACCTCTATCTGACCTAATGATTTTCACCTTTTTATCTAATTGCCTTTCAACCTCATTAACAAACACTTTGAGAGCATCTGCTGCTTGAGATTTTTCTTTCAGCAAATAGATGTATCCATAACGTGAAAAATCATCGATAAAAGTGATAAAATATTTCTCTCCACCAAAAGATGGAACATCAAAAGGTCCACAAATATTGGTGTGTATAATTTCAAGAAGCTGGGTGCTTCTTGTGGCACCTTTCTTACTATGCTTGGTTTGCTTTCCCTTAATGCAATCCAAACATATAGTAAGATAAGTAAAATTTAGATTCGGAAGAATCTCATTTTTTACTAATCTTTCTAACCTTTCTTTGGATATATGACCCAAACGTCTATGCCACAAGTAAGCAGAACTTTTATCTAGTGAACTACGTTTCATTCCAACATTATGTTGAACAGTAAGAAGGGATTCAGAAAAAGCAATATCGAGTTTCAATTTATATAAACCATCACTGAGAAAGCCAGAACCATAAAAAATAGCATTCTTATATAAATTGAAACATCCATTTCCAAACTTTAAATCAAATCCAGAAACATCAAGTCTTGAAACAGAAATCAAATTCCTAGAAACTGAAGGTACATAAAGAGTCTGTAATAGATCAAGGTGACGTCCAGTCTCCGTGATCAAACGATAAGTCCCTATGCCTTCAATTGGAGCCTTCATACGATTTCCCATGAACAAGAAATCCTTATTTGGATTTGTAGTTTGGATCGTAAGGAATCCCTGCAACGTAGTAGATACATGAGCAGTTGCACCAGAATCAAGCCACCAAGTATTATTAGGAACTTCTACTAAATTTGATTCGAAACATACAAAAGCACTAATTGTACCTTTCTTTTCGAACCAAGCTTTACGTTTCAGGAAATCTTTCTGATAGTGTCCTTCTTTGTTATAGAAACGACACGTATCTGCCTTATGTTCCTTGTTAGCATCCTGTTGAGCATTAGCAGGTGCTTTCTTCTTCTTGAACTTGTTGGCCTTCACTTTAAGTCCTTTACCAGCTCCTTGACCCATGAGGTTAATTGAATGATTCCCTTGTTTCTTAAGTCTCGACTCCTCCTGAGTAAGCATACTGGACAATTCACTAACATTCCACTTATCCTTAATAGTGTTATAGTTAATTTGAAAAGGTCCATACTCAGGAGGTAACGAGTTCAGAATAAACTCAACCAAGAAGGAGTCATCCACTTTCATCCCCAAGGTCTGAAGTCTTGCTGCAATGTTAGTCATCTCGATGATATGGTTTTGCATACTACGCGACCCATCAAACTTCATGGTCGTGAGTTCAGCCATTAGTGTACCAGCGAGAGACTTATCTGCAGAACGAAAACGTTCTTTCACAAACGTCAGGTATTCTATGGCACTTTCTGTTTGTGGAATAGTACTCTTAATGTTGTTGGCAATATTCATTCGCATAAACATAAGGCTTAGCCTATTAGAGCGTTCCCATGCTTTATGGAAAGACTTCTCATCCGCACTGCTCGAATCAGTAATGGCAGCGGGCTTATCATTCAGCAGAGCCAAGTCAAGATCCATTACACCTAAGTGGAACTGGACTTGTTCACGCCATTCAGAGAAGTTCAATCCGTTGAACACAGTAACAGACGAAGCAAGCGAATGAAAGGGAATAGCTGCAAAATAGATAATACATGCTCACAAATCAATATGGATTCAACAAAACAATTAAAGCATATCGCAATTCTCCTTTGGGTAGATACTACGACACACTATCATAATTTAAATGTCATTTAGTCTTAATAGGTAATTAAATATTTTTAACCAAATATATATGTCATCTTTGGACAGACAATATATATTTGACTAAGAATATTAATTTACCTCATCATATTCACTATTCATAGAATAATTGTTGCACCATTGGGTAAATCCTTAAGTTCTAGCAATAGTGAAAATTAATTTATCCACTATTTTTAGATTATAGGCATTTCATTAATTTCATGGATAAACTATAATTTTTATGTATGCATATTTCTAAACATACTAGTTTGGTCACTTTGGCGACTAACAAACTATACAAATTTAAGCACATACATTAATTGTTTCACAGTATAAGAACCAAATAACAATCAATACGTGGTGTTTACATACTGTTACTGCAATATATGCAAAATCTGTAAATTAGTGGTCCTACATACTCAAGTAATTAGCCTAATCTTCATATTTGGTATGTTCTGGCTCAAGTAGATGATATAGTTACTTATTTGTTTTAAAAACTAAACCATAAAATTAGTAACCCTAAGAGAGCATCAAATATATATAGCCAAAAATATTAGACAATGGAGGCCGTCGACGTTAACTTTCTAAGAACGCCATCTCTATGGCTTTATCACCAATATCCCTTAATTCCTTAAACGTTACTTTATTTTAACTGCACATGATTCCATTATAAAATTATTTTAGTGTAGATGCTTTAAACACAATAACATAATATTGTCTCTTATTTTGGCAGAATCCAAAACGGCATTTACCAGACAAATCTAAGCCTCCAAAATGTAACATTAGATTACTACTGTAATCATATTCAAATAAAGATGTAATCACGTCGAAGCATAAGTCATCTAGGCATTCATCCGCGAAGATTATCAGTTAAAATTCCAGGCTCATGATATCACGTGTAAGCATAAACTTTAATTCATACCAGGATCTTGAACATGATAATCTTACATGTAATTGCCATAGAAAACATACCTGAAGCGGAATCCATTATTTTGAAGCGGAAGCGTTAATTCAAAAATTGGTTTCTCGCCCCTTGCCCTAACTTTATGTTACCGCCGCCTTTAATGATGGAAGAAAGAAAGTAAAATTCGGTAACCCTAATGGGTGGGGAGAGGACCAATTTATAGAGGTTCTCACTTAATTCGGTACGTCCATCAAGTAACCGATCGGACGGATGAGATTTGCTCATTAATTAAATATTAATTATGGGTCTAATCTTATTGGGTCACATACACGTAAGAAAATAGTTTACGGTATCTCCATATGTGAACTGTCCAATATTCTGCAACATAGTTCTATTTTCAGTTAGTAGTCAAGTAAGAGTTACTGAACAAAGCAACAATTTAAGAAATATTGTGAAGTGGCGCTTTAAAATCTATTTACAGGATTTTATAATGGTACTGTATTATATAAGCGTGAGGAGTGAGGACCCCAACATCCACACAACGCGTCAAGAGAGTTTTTCATTTTTTTTATTTTTTTATTTTGGGTACATCAGGAGTGTTTTATATTATATCAAAAAAGAAATTCTTATAAGGATAGGGTAAAATTTAAAAGAAAAATAAAACAAAAGAGAAAAGAAGAAATCAAGAAAATTAGGAAGACTTCTGAGGGTACATTGACGGCTGCGACTGCACAGATAGCCAATTTTGGGACCCCTATTTAATGCATAGCCATTTTTTTTTTTTTGTAAATTTAGTGATTTTCAAAATCAATTTCAGATATAGGTGACTAAAGCTGCATATTGCTTGTGCAAACTATTGAGATTATTTAATAGTTAACCACATTGTAATAGTTAGTCATATTCTTTGTATAGGCCAGTTTTGTAATTAATTAGGTTGTTATTGTAAGGAGTTAGTTAGGCCATTAGTATACATATAAAAGGGATACTGTACAGATATTTTTCAGTGAGAAAGAAATTCATCTTTCCCCTCCATCCGTTTCTCGAAGATTCTCAGTAAGAATGTCTCCCTTCTTCATCTATGGAAGCTCAATTCGAGCTCATCTCCATTGTTAATCCTTCACAGTTCGTCATGGTATCAGAGCTTAGGCTCCGATTCAGTCTTTAATCATATCATTTCGTCAAGATTTCAATCAGTATTCTCTCATCCCTCGTTTCTTCGAAATTTTCTGTAATTCGCCTTGATTAGGGCAAAATCACATCAATTTTTGTTTGTTGTTCGATAGTGAAACAATTTCTCCGTTTGAATCATGGCAACGGACAAGGAAACCCTAGATTCATCCAGCCCGCTGTACATTCTTGCGTTAGAGAACGCCGGAACGATGTTGGTGCCGGTGACTTTCGACGGCACGGGTTATAGATCCTGGAGAAGAGGAGTATACTTAGGGCATTATCGGTGAAGAATAAGGTCGATTTCATCAATGGAAAGGTCAAGAAGCCAGATCCAACTCACGCTACCTTCGATCAATGGGAATGATGTGACGATATGGTCACCTCCTGAATTCTAAACTCGCTCTCAAAAGATTTAGCTGACAACTTGCAGTATGTTAAGGATGCGAAGGAATTGATGCAGGAGTTAGAAGATAGGTACGACCAGACTAATGGTGCGAAATTGTATAAGCTTCAAAAGGAAATCAGTGATGTAAGCCAAGGAGCTCTCGATATCACTGGGTACTATACAAAAATAAAAAGGCTTTGGGAAGAACTCAACACCTTGAACACACACGCTCAGTGCAATTGCACATACACTTGTGGAGCTAAGGCAAACATGCACAAGGCGGAACAGGATAGGAGATTAATTCAGTTCTTAATGGGATTGAATGAGGTGTATACTGTGGTGAGAGGCAGCATCTTGACGATGAATCCACTTTCTAGCATTGCGCAGTCATTTTCCATAATGATTCAAGAGGAGAAATAGAGGAAGTGAAGCCACACGGTTAATTTGTGATGGAGTCTGTATCCCTTAATGCAAGAACAGGTAATAATAATTTTAGGACCAACTACAATACAAGTGGAAACAATACTGGAAATAGTGGAAATAGGGGAGGATACATTTCAAACAAACCTCGTCAATTGTGTGATTACTGTAAGAATGTAGGACATAGTAGGGACAAATGTTTCAAACTCCATGGGTATCCTCAGAATCCAAGGTATCCCGGGAACAACAATAAAGGGAAAAGAGTTGCATCAAATGTGTTTGGAACACCAAGTGATGGACCTAATACTACAGAAGTCGAGGGAGATCATCATGAAGAAGGAAGAATCATGCATCATCTAACTCAAGAACAATATGGACAACCTCTCAACATCCTGGAAAAGCTCCAAACAGGAAACACTAGGGAGAAGCTAGGAGACATGAAGCTGACTGGAGGAGCTGTGAACTTTGCAGGTATAGTCGCTTGTTCCTCTTCTATTGAGCATGATAATCAATCGAGTGAATGTTTTGATTCAAATGTTGATCAGTGGATCCTTGATTCCGGAGCCACAAACCATATGACCTTTAATAAGAAATCATTATGCAATGTTAGGACCTTAGTCTATCCCTATTTAGTTTCCTTACCTAGTGGATACAGAGTCAAGGTGACACTTATTGGTGATGTGATCCTAAGTCCAAAATTCATTCCGAAAAAGGTGATTTATGTGCCTAGCTTCTAATTTAACTTGATTTCTATCCACTCTTTAACTGTGCAACTAGATTGCACTGTTGTATTTGCAAATTTCTAATGTAATCTTCTAAAGGGCCCTTCAATGAAGAGGCCACTGGAGATTGGTGAAGTGAAGGACAACCTTTACTTTTATTGTACAAACTCATGCAAAAGTAACTCAACTCTACTTTCTGCACCTGACACTACTGTTTTGACACACACCTCACACACAACACCTTGTGCATCCACTTCCTCACACAACAGAAATAAAGTGCAGTCTACTGTAGGAAATAATGCTTCAAACAATGTAAATGAGCACTCTGTTTCAAATGTTTCTCCCTATTCTTCTGTTGATGTTCATGAATCTTGCAATTCTGTTCTAGTTCCTAATGCATTTACTTATAAGAAATGCAATGTAGACCTTTTGTGGCATAATATATTAGGTCATGTACCTTTTATCAAAATGAGGGGCATCTCAACTATCCTAACTACCTTTGCTCAAAAACAGCTTTATTCTGTCATGTATGTCCAATGGCTAGGTAGAGCGGGTCCTCTTTTCTACAAAGTACTACAAAAACACTTAAAATCTTTGAATTGGTACATGTGGATCTGTGGGGGGCCTATCGCATTTCAACCCATGATGGATACAAATGTTTTATAACCCTTGTATATGATTATAGCAGATCCATATGGACACACCTCTTCACCTGCAAGAGCAATGCTCTCCATATCATCAAGGCTTTTGTTGCTATGGTAGAAAACCAATTCCAAACTACCATCAAAACAATTAGGACAGATAATGGTTTGGAATTTTTCAATAATGTCAGCACCACATTTTTTCAAGGTAAAGGAATCATGCACCAAAAGACTTGCCCCTATACTCCCCAACAGAATGGGATAGTGGAAAGAAAACACAAATATCTTCTTGAAACAGCTAGAGCACTACTATATCAATCCAAGGTACCTTTAAAATACTAGGGAGAATGCATACTCACCTCTACTAACCTAATAAACAGACTGTCATTATCATCCGTCAAGGATAAATGTCCATATAAATTGCTCTACCAGAAAAAAGCCACTTTATTCACATCTTAGAAGTTTTGGCTGCTTTGCTTCCCAACCATTCTCAAACACACACACAAAGACAAATTTGAGCCTAGATCAACTCCACATGCATTCCTGGGATACCCTTTTAGGACAATGGGCTACAAGGTATTAAATCTTGCCACAAAAAGAATACACATTTCAAGAGATATATTATTTCATGAAAATATTTTTCCATTCAGCTCAAAATCAAGTCCTAGTAATCTGGTTTCTAGTCTTGATAGTTTTTCCTTCCCAGTACCTCAAATACACTTGAATACAGAAAATCATTCATCACCAACTGATCCCAATTCAAGTGGTTCTGCTACATCTCCCACTACTTCACCTAACAATCACAATATGGTGTCACCAACTCTTGTATCAGAGAACCAATATTCTGAGAATACTCAAGATACAAATGAATACAATATTCCATCTCCACAGTTTCAAATCCAGAATAGCCCACTCAGTACTGCCAGTCCATCTGATTATAACCAACATACTCCAGCTTTACCTCCAGAAAATATTAGACCATCCAGAACCCACAAATTACCCACATATCTAAAAGATTATGTGTGCACACTACCCAAACAACCTGTGAGTGACTATCTTGTGATTAGCTCACCTTAAGATGAATAAAGCACCTCTTCTCTATCTTTTAACACCTTCATTCCTAAAGTGCAACCTATTAACATTAGAGCCCTGGCTACTGATAGTCAACATTTGATAAAGAATGCCTCACAAGATTGTGAACCTGTCTCATATGAAAAAGCAGTTGTTGTGCCTGCACGGCAAGCAGCAATTACTCAAAAATTTGAGGCATTGTACACCGATAACACTTGGGATTTAGTGCCACTTCCAGCTGGAAAGAGGGCCATAGGATGTAAATGGGTGTATACGATAAAACACAAGGCAAATGGGAGTATAGAGAGGTTTAAAGCTAAACTGATAGTGAAGGGTTACACTCAACAGGCTAGAGTAGACTATATTGAAACCTTCCCACTTGTTGTAAAGATGACAACAGTAAGGGCTCTGATTGGGGTAGCAATAAGGGATGGGAAATGTTTCAATTAGATGTTAATAATATTTTTCTTTATGGTGATTTATATGAAGAAGTATACATGGAGACACCACCAAGTCTATTTGTAGAACAACCAAGAATGGTATGCAAACTGAATAAGTCTTCGTATGGACTAAAGCAAGCCATTAAGCAATGGTATGCTAAATTAACTGAAGCTCTTTGTTCTAGAGGATATACACATTCCATGTTTGACTACTCTTGTTTCAAAAGGGAAAGGTAGGGAAGTTAAATTTCCTTACATGAACTAGACCTGACATAGCCTATAGTGTTCAACACTTAAGTCAATATATGCAAAGCCTAGAGACACACACCTAAGGGCAGCATTGCATGTACTGAGGTACTTGAAGGGAAGTATATCTCTGAGAATTTTTCTGTCAAACAGCAAGGACTACAGGATAAGGGAATTTTGTGACTCTGATTGGGCAGCTTGCCCTGAAACCAGGAAGTTAGTCAGTGGGTATATAGTATTGCTTGGTGACAGTCCTATCTGTTGAAAATCCAAAAAGCAGTCTACTATTTCACTGCCCTTAGCAGAAGCTGAGTATAGAGCTATAAGTAAAGTAGTTGGAGAACTGGTTTGGCTTGCAAGACTGCTTGAGGAACTCACAGTGCCTTTCTCTCCACCTATACCTATTTTCTGTGATAGCCAAGCAGCACTTCATATTGCAAAGAATCATGTCTTTCATGAGCAGATTAAACACATCGAAGTGGATTGCCATTTCGTACGAGACAAAATTCAAGAGGGACTGATCTCATTGCATTACATTCCTACTCATGAACAACTTAGACATCTTCACTAAATCTTTGCCAAGCAACAAGCATACTCTTCTACTTGGCAAGTTGGTTGTGGATTCCCCACCTCCAACTTGAGGGGGGTGTTGAGATTATTTAATAGTTAACCACATTGTAATAGTTAGCCATATGCTTTGTATAAGCTAGTTTTGTAATTAGTTAGGCTGTTATTGTAATGAGTTAATTAGGTCATTAGTATACATATAAAAGGGACACTGTACAGATATTTTTCAGTAAGAAAGAAATTCATCTTTCCTCTCCATCTATTTCTTGAAGGTTCTCAGTGAGAATGTCTCCCTTCTTCATCTATGGAAGCTCAATTCGAGCTCATCTCTATTGTTAATCCTTCACATTTCGTCACAAACAAACTTCAATCTTGTCTGAACTCCAAACATATATGAAGACATTTATACCTGAACCTCACACATTTATGCCTAATTTCAAACATTAATTTTAGATGAAAGATCTATTATTTTTTATTTCTTTTAGGTCCCTTTAGCAAATAGGTATATGTTTGGTAAAGCTTTAAAGTAAAAATGTTGTTTCTAGTTTCAATTGATGTTAGATTTCATGTGCAATTTGATTTATAAGCTTCTGGTGTGATATATCAATTTTGAATAATAAGAAAAAATTAACACAAATATACGAGTGGAAGCAATCATATTTGATTTTTTAAGTTATCTCAAAAAAGCATACATCTGGCAAATTTTAAGACAAGTCTGCATAACTAAGAATACAAAAGGAGTTGCAACAACTCCCTTCTAGAGAGAGAAACTCTCCCTTCTCACTAAGAAAATTACTACCTCTACCAATCTTCAAACAACTCCTAAAATTATCACTATGCAACTTCAAAACTTCCCTCATCTAATCCCTCTAAATCCACCGAATATTATTACAACACGATCCACCATAGTGTCTGACCCTTATATCCAAAGTTTTAAACAAAAATTAATAGATGGAATGCATGAAGATCAAATCCACATGATCATTGATTCTAACCCTAAAGAAAAATATGTATTACATAATAAAGTGAATGGAGACCAACCCACTCACTTAGATCAGGGTCAAATGCAAGAGGTTCAATTATCTCCGGAGGATCTTCAAAGAATATACCATCCATGGAGATTTTCAATCATTATCAAGCTTTAAGGGAAAAGAATCCAACACTAAATACTTAAAAGAAAAATTCAAGATTTGTGAAAAATTAAAGAAAATTTCTCTTTGATTGATTTAGGATCAAACTTCTACATTACAAAGTTCAATAATGAGGATAGTATGCTTAAAGCACTTCATAATGGCCCTTGGTTTATTTTTAGTCATTTTCTTTCAGTCCAAAAATGGGTTCCAAACTTCATTGCTTCGGAAGCTAAAATATCAAATGTTGCCATTTGGATTCGACTACCACAATTACCAACTGAATTCTATGATGGTCTTACTTTAAAGAAAGTTGGTAACAAAATTGGTAGATTATTAAAGATTGATGCATGTACTTCATCTACCCTTAGAGGAAGATATTCTAGGCTTTGCATTGAGGTTCCTCTTGAAGTGTCAGTTACCTCTTATGTTTTTATTGGCCAACATAAGCAGGAAATCCACTATGAGGAAGTTAATTTTTTATGCAAAAAGTATGGCAGACTAGGGCATTTACTAGCCAATTGCCAATACATAATATCAAGGACTCCCCCTACTAACCCCCAGGGAGTTCAAGCCTGCAACCAATCCAAAGAATTGGTTGGAACTCAAGACAAAATTGAAGATTTCCCACTCTTGACCAGGGAAAGCAACTGGCAAATAGTTGTGTTCCCCAAGAAGAAAAAATCCAATCATACTACAAAGGTGATACACTCCACTCTGGTAAGTCTAACGACTCAATCACCCCCTCCAGGTAAGTCTTCATCTCTCTTATTAAATGAGTATTCATCAGGAAAATCTCTTGATAATGGTAATACCATTACTACTGCTTCTCCTAAAGTTCATGGAAAAAATTAGCTAGCTAAGATGTATATTGCTATTGGAAATATGTTTGATGCCATATTTCTTCTGCCAAAGCTTGATAAATTAGATAAAACTAAAATTGATATTAACGAACTAATCTGCATGGCAAATGACGTGGAAGTGAACCAAGTTATGACTGTACAAATGGCTAATATAAAACACAACTAATTAAATGACATACAAATCAATTATTCCTTACCTAAGGGTAATGAAACCCTAAGCAACCCTATCAACATGCATAATAACCCCACCCCCCAATACACGCCATCTTCCAAATGACCCTCTAATCACCCATATTGATAATAATTCAACTTGTGTGAGGGATAAGCCTCCTCTTCTAAACAACTTACATGTGTCCATGCTTGGATAACACACAAATGGCTAAAGCAGCCAACCACGTCTCAACTACATTATCTATCCAAAATCTTTCAAATCTCACTCCTCCAAGCAACATCAAAGATATGCAAATAGATCCTACTATAATTAACCACTCTACTCCATCGGTGAGCTCAATACTAAGTCAAAGAAAATCTAACACTCTCCCACAATATAATCCACCAACTCTCCTTTAAAAATGCCAAGGATCCCAATCTCACATAGAAGAAGGTTCCGACTAGTCCAAATAGTGAGACACCAACGTGATTTAAACATGTCGAATCCACCTCTTCCCCCAAACACTCAAGCAAACAACCAAATATTCTTCATTTAACCCCCACTACCCCAAGATCATCAACCCTTCTCATGGGTGGAACAAGCTCTAATGGGCCATGCAATAACATTCAATATGGTACTGGATGGCCAAGAGACACTGATTGTCCTCCAGAAATCTCACTTCTTAGCCCAATTAGTGTCAGAGGGAATGCACATGGCAATGAACAACTACCTCAACCATGTGTGGATGAATGACATCCTTCATCCTCTTGCTCCTTCGATGAACTTAAGTCAAGCTCAAGCCATGAGAAATCAGTGGACCTTACCACCCCATTTAATCCTATCCATAATCACAATGTCCAAGTGGAACTTCCATTCTTTCCTCCAGGGGAAATCACAAACATGAACCCCATCTTTATGCAATGGTCCCTCCCAGTGGACAATGCACAAGATCAACCAAATCCCCACATGTAAGTCCCTCCCCATGCAAATCCAGCTCATCAACAAAATCCACCAAATGTCCCACTATAAGAGCCACAACCTGCTCCACCACCAGTACCTCACCCAAATCCATATGCTCAGCCCCCTCCCAATGCACCAGAACCAAAAAATGTTCATATGGAGGAGGAAGAGGAGATAAACCTACTGGGGTCCGGACCAGTCCTAGAATTTTCAAGTCTCAACGAGGTAAAAGTGTTTCTTTTCAGGGACCTACTAGAGAAGAGATATATGCTCAGTTGCCCTCCAGCACTTTACAAGTGCTTAATGGATGTGAGACGCCCTCAGGTTCCTACAGTAGGGAAACATGCAATGATTCTAGTACCCTCACTAAGGAGGAACCCAGTGCTGCAAGCTCATATGGACAATAGTCCAACAAACAATCATGCAATGATATTTAGGCCTACAAATATTATAATATGGAACATCCGTGGAAGAAACAATGAGAACTTCAGGGTTAATTTTAGAGAAATGATAGATACACATAGGCCATACATGGTTACACTATTGGAAACGAGAATGCAGAATCACATCTCCCTTCCGAGTGACTTTGCCTTCTCTGAGATGATTGAAGTACCAAGTGATATTCAATCTGGAGGCATGGTTATTCTCTGGGATTCTATTGTTGTTAAGGTTCATAACTTTGTTAGGAGAAATCAGGAGATCCATGCAACTATTGAGGTAATCCCCTCTCATTCCTCTTGGCTTTTTTCTTCTATATATGTTAGCACTAAAACTGACAAAAGAAGGGAATTATGGAATAATATAGAAAATATTAGTACTAGTTATAAGGGTCCATGGTTGTTAGGGGAAGACTTTAATGATGTCCTTAGTACAAATGATAAGCTGGGGGTAACCCCATTAACCTTAGGCATAACAACTATATTTGGAACAGTATTAACAATTGCCACTTATTAGACCTTGGTTATAAAGGACCAAAGTATATTTGGTCTAATCATAGGAAGAAATCTAAGGATTTAATTATGGAGAGACTAGATAGAATTTTTGTTAACAAGGATTGGTTGTCCCTTTATCCTAAGGCAGTGGTAATCCACCTTCCTAAAACCCATCCTGATCATAACCCCTTGTTACTTAGTCTCTCCTCAAAAAATGTGAATCAGTTTAATAAGCCTTTCCATTTAGAAATAATTTGGTGTAGACATCCGAACTTCATTAATTTAGTGAAACACGGTTGGACTTGTAATAACCTTATTGATGCCCAAAAAACCTTTAGAGATAAGGTTATCATTTGGAAAAAAAACTTTTGGTGACATTTTCAAAAAGAAAAGAAAGATTCTTGCTAGGCTAAGTGGAATCCAATCTTCTCCTAATTACCATGTTAGCTATTTCTTGCAAGATCTAGAGTCAAAATTACAACAAGATTATAACTATATTTTAAAAATGGAACATGATTTCTGGAAACTACGATCTAGAATAAATTGGCTCAACGAGGGTGAGGCTAATACCAAGTTCTTTCATATCATTGCCTCAAATCGTAAACGTCGTAATGCTATTATGTACTTTACTAATGATAGCGGGGATTGGATCTCGAATCCAAAACAAATTCTAGACCATACCCTATCATTCTTTAGGGATGCTTTTATGACTTCTAAAATTTTATCCCCAAATAACATTAACATAGGTGATGCTTCCCTTCTTAAGAAAGTGGACCTAAGTAGTCTTGATAGTTCTCTAAACAATTCGGAAATTACTAAAACTTTATTTTCTTTTAAATTCTTTAAGGCTCCTGGACCGGATGGCATCCGTCCTTTTTTATTAGAAGTATTGGCATATCATTGGTAACTCTGTAATAAGTTTCTGTCACATGGTCTTCGAAGCCCAATCTCTACCAAATGGTATCAATGATACATTTGTTTGTCTCATTTCTAAGTTTCCCAATGTAAACAATTCCTCAAAAAATTTTGACCTATTAGTGTTTGCAATACCTCCTACAATATAGTCACGAAAATCATTGCTAATAGGATAAAACCTTTTCTTCCTTATCTTATTAGTCCTCTGCAATCTAGCTTTATCAAGAATAGAAGAGCCTGTGATAATGCCATTATCATCCAAGAAATTATGAATAATCTTCGTAGAACAAGAAAATTAGATTTGATATGATCATCAAATTAGATTTGAAAAATGCCTTTGAAAGATTGGAATGGTCTTTTGTGCATAAGACTCTTAACTATTTCCAATTTTCCCCTAAGTTATCCCGTCTAATCATGCATTGCATTGGTACTAGCTCTATGGGTATCATAGTAAATGATGCTAGAATAATTTTTTTCCAACCTAGTCGAGGTATTCATCAGGGTGATCACATATATCCATATATATTCATCCTTTGTCTTGAACTTCTATCTAGACTAATAAACCACCAAGTAGACACATTACGATGGGATCCTATCTATTTTAGATATAAAGACCCCTCCTTTTCCCATATCTTCTTTGCTGAAGATATTACCCTAATGGGAAAAGCAAACAAAAAGACTAGTCATTGCATTAAACCATGCATGGATTTTTTTGTGATGAATCTGGGCTAACCATTAATAAATCCAAATCAAGGATTGTCCTAACTAAGTATTGCCCCCAGGATTTCAAATTATTTCTAACCAACCTTTTTGGTATTAAATCCACCAATGAATTTGGTAAGTATCTTGGCTTCCCAATCCTCAACCACTCCTCTACCGCCAAGGACTTTCAATTTATCATAGATAAGATGAAATCCAAGTTGTCCCACTGAAAATGCTCCTTCCTAAATATGGCAGGAAGAACTACTCTAGCTTCAAGTACTTTATGTGCAATTCCTACTCATTCTATGCAATACACTCTTCTCCCCCCTAAAGTCTTAAAGAAGGTAGATAAAATCCAAGGGGTTCCACCAGTACCACTAAAAAACTTCACCTAATTAGTTGGAAAAATATTACAAAGGATAAAAATGAGGGAGGTTTGGGTATTCGTCCAGCCAAAGCTAAAAATCTAGTCCTACTCTCAAGTCTTTCTTGCATACTTTTATAGAATATTACCTCTCCCTGGGGTCAAATAATGATAGCCAAATATGCCACAAGAAAAACCCTCAGTAGCACCTCCTTCATCTGGAAAGCTATTTGCAAGGATGGAAAGTGTGCAACTAAGGCATTCTTTGGCATCCATGTATTAACTCCAGGATTAATATTTGGTATGCCAATCGGATTTACAACTCGCAACCCCTTAGAAGCTCTATAGAAGGGCCTCTAAATAGGAGTGACCAAACCATTTCCATTAAAAGCCTCATTCATAATAAAGAATGGAATAGTGGTGTTATCTCCTTTGAGCTACCCGGTAATATTGTTAACAATCTAAACATTACCTCCGTCCCTAGCAAGGATTCCTATATTGATAAAATAAGTTGGCATCTCAACACAACTGGTATATTCTCTACCAAATCTTGCTATAAGTTCCTCTCTGAAAATAATACTACTTCCAAGCCATTTGAGTGGATTTGGAACCTTCATTGCCCTATTAAATTAAAGTTTTTTCTATGGAAATGTATGCATAACCGTATTCCTTTTCGAGCCTACCTAGCCAAAATAGGTAACAATATTGATGCTACTTGTACAATTTATAAATTCGGAGTAGAGGACATTCAACACATTTTTATTAAATGTCCTATTTCTAATCATTTCTGGAAAAATGTGGGCCTTCCATCTATAGACATTATGAATGACACAAATTGGCTTGTTATGTTGAGGGATACTTTTATTAAAAACTGTAACTTTCATATACAGTGGACTACCCTATTCCCCTTTTCCATATGGGAATTATGGGAAAATAGAAATCATAACAATATTAACAATCTGGAAAACTATTTAGAATTAAGGAAAATTATCCATGCATCATGGGAATTCACCTTCTTCACTGAAAAAAATCCCTTTGTGGAAACAATTATTAATATTAAGATCAGCTGGAATAAACCTACTAATGGTATGATCAAGTTAAACTATGATGATGCTTTCTCCACTAACAATAACATAGCTGGTCTCGGTGGAGCCTTTCGAAATAGCAAAGGGGATTGGATTGTGGGTTACACAAATCAAACCAAGCAATTTCTCCTACCCATGCAGAGCTGTTGGCTTTGCTAGAAGGACTGAAAATTGCAAAGGAAATGAACTTCCTCAATATGAAAATTGAAACTGATTGTACGGATGTTATCAAACTTATTTATGAGGATAACTCTAACTACTCTAATATTGTTTCTGAGTGCAGATGATTAATGCACCAATTGAAGCTCCCACAAGTGAAGCATAATTTCAGGGAAGGCAATGAAGTGGCTCATCTACTGGCCAAGCAAGCTATCAAGAACCCACCATCATCTAAGTGTTTTTACCATGCTTGTCCACCTTTTTTTGTTGAACAAGAAGTAATAAAAAACAAGCATGGAGTTTGTAATAGTGTTAGGAGTATTTCCAAAAATGTTTGTAACTATTTGGCGACTATGGGTAACAGTAATGCTCTAAAAACATCTACTATGCCTATGTAGTTTTTGTTATTATAAATATAATATATCCAAGTATTGTGTTAAAAAAAAGGGAATACGAAAGACTACTGTTTTGAAATGCGATTGTAGGTGATAAATTTACGTTAAGAAAAATAATCAAGACTAGAAAATATTACAATAATCGTAGTGTTTTATTTCGAGTAGTATGGGTGTACAATTCTTATGAATCCTCTGATTCTTTTTTCCAACAGTAAATAAAATAATTCACAGGTCTTTGAACTTGATCCTGGATATGAATTAGATCTATCACCAGGAATGCCTTGATTAATGCCACGAATAGTAATTATGTTAAGAACAAATAATCTTGATCTTGAACGCGTTATATTTGATTTCATTCTTGATCTTGAACTTCAACTTGATTATTGAAACTCGAAGGTTAAAGAGAAATTTGCGGCGTTTGAACCACGAGCTCTCTCTTGCTTCTTGTTACGCTTTTTGGTGTCTTTTCTGAGTTATAAAGACCCCTATTTATAGTTGTGGAAGGGAAGAGTTGTGATGAGAATAAAATTTTTCCGACCAATCAGATTGAAGCGTGGCAAGGCCACATTTGATTGGCCAGAACATATTGCACATATGGTATAGTTTTATTGGCCTTTTAATTTGACTTGGCATGCCTTGTGTAACGACCCGAACCGTCGTTTCCTGTATTTTCGTCCCGTATTCCCCGTTAAATGCTTATTCATGTTTCAATATGTGTACTTGGTGAATTTGAGTCAATTCGGATCGGGTTTGGTATGAAATGGGACAATTAGTTTCTTTAAGGAAGAATTAGTTTGGAAAAGTCAACTAGACATTGACTTGTGAGTTAGAGGGCTCGGAATTGAATTCTGATGATTCGGTTAGTTTCGCGGGATGATTTAAGGCTTAGGAGCGCAATCGGAATTAATTTTGGAGGTCCGGTGAAGAAATTAGCTCATTTTGGCGAAGTTAGTATTTTGGCGATTTCCGGTTGATAGGTAAAATTTTGATCCAACGGTCGGAATGGAATTCCGAGAATTTCTGTACCTTCGTTATGTTATTTTGGACTTGTGTGCAAAATTTGAAGTCAATCGGACGTGATTTGATAGGTTTCGGCATCGGAAATAGAAGTTGGAAATTCTAAAGTTCATAAAACTTGGATTGGAGGTTGATTCATGATTTTAGCATTTTTGATGTGATTTGAGGCCTCGAGCAAGTCCGTAATGTATTTTGGGCTTGGTTGGTATTATTGGTCGGGGTCCCGGGGGCCTCGGGTGTGTTTCGGATGACCAACGGGTCATTTTTGGAAGATTTTTGCCGTTTTGAGCATAAATGTAATGATCTAAAGGTTCATTTTTAGTTCTAGAGATCCAAATTTGATTTCGAGATTTCCAAAATTTAAATCATGAATTATAGGACTGATCTGGAAATTTTGGTTTAATTTCATCAAGTCGCGATTGGGTTTTTGACGTGAAATGTGAGTTAATTGTTTAACGAGCGAAATGGGTATTGAACTGGGCAAACGAGCTCTGAATTGAGTTTTGATTGAAGTGTTGTGTTCGTATTATTATTTGTGACTCATAGGAATAAGAATCGTCTAATTCTAAATTCGTATGATGGAGTTAGAGCCATTTTAGTGAAAAATAGCTGTGCTGCAAATTTCTTAAAAGCTGTTGTATTTTCTGCAGCAGTGAACAGTACCCGCGCGTGAATAGTAACCGCGCGGGGTGAACAGTGAACAGTGACCTCGCGCGTATGAACAGTGCCCTCGCGTGAACAGTACCGAAAATTTCTGGACAGATTTAATGTCCAGCAGTCCGAGTTTGGTAATTTTTTTTGACTTCCAAGCTCGGATTTTGGGCGATTTTTAGCAAGAAATCTTGGGAAATCTTGAGATAAGTTACTTGTGATTATTTCTACTCCATAATATTGAATTATCATCGAATAATCCGACTAGATTACATGTTTTTGAGGAGTAAATTGAAGATTTAGGCCTAGGGATTTGAAAATAAGATTTGAAGATTTGAGGGGTCATTTGAACTCCGATTTTGGTAAATTTTATATGTACGGACTCGTGGGCAGACGAGGAATCCGGTGATGTGACTTTCGTAATTTTTCGAGAAGTGGGCCCGGGGCTCGAGTTTTGCGAATTTCGATATTTTTCGAGTCTTTTCGATTGGGTTATATTCCCTTAGCCTATTGTAATGTATTCGTTGTGGTTTTGACCAGATTCGACGCGCGAAGAGGTAAATTTGAGAGGCAAGGGCATAGCGGAGTAGACGTTGGACCGTCTTGAGGTGAGTAATGATTTTAAATGATACACTGAGGGTTTGAAACCCCGGATTGCACAACATACTGCTATGTTGAGATGAGACACGCGTTGTATGACGAGCGCGGGGTCATTTACTATTGGGGATTGTGACTTGGTTCATCCCAGTTGATATTTTTACCGCGTAATTGATAAAGATTTATTGTTTTTCACTATGATTGGGCTTATTGCCATATTTGGGCTTCGTGCCAATTATCTGAAATCTTTTGTGAATTTACATCACTATTTTCCTCACGAATTGAAATATTATTTGAACTTAGTCCAATTGAATTATATTATTTTGTGAACTCAGCTACATTTATACTCAACTCGAGATTTAATGATATTTATAATGTTGTTGAGCTAAGCACTATTATTTTACTGATGCCCAAGAGGCTTATGATTATTTTCTGGACTGATTGAGGCCGATGGGCATACATGAGGATATGTTGAGTGATGTGAGGAGGCTTTCAGGCCTCGAGTGTTATATGAGGAGGCTTTCAGGCCTCGTGTGTGATGTGTGAAAGCTTTCAGGCCTATTGATATTGCGCTTGGGCTGTAGGAGCCCCTCCGGAGTCTGTACACACCCCCAGTGAGTGCAGGGTACCCAGGTGATTGGGAGTGGGCCCGAGAGGCCGTTGCTTGTGTGTGGTGAGTTGGGAGTGAGCCCGAGGGCTGATGTTGTGTGCTGGTGAGTTGGGAGTGAGCCCGAGGGGCTGATACTATACTGAGATTTACATATTGAGCCCGAGGGGCAAGCTTTTGATTTATCCTTACTGTGGAAATTATTTGTCTTTACTGTTTTAAAAGAAGAATTATCTAATACTCACTATTTTACTATATAACTGATTTTACTGCTTGGGATAGCGCTATATTGTGCCGTTGTGAGATTTCATGTTTTCAGTCGTTATTTATTTTTATTACTCACTGGGTCGGAGTACTCACATTACTTCGTGCACCATGTGTGTAGATACAGGCAGAGCTGAGTTCACTCCTGAGCGCTGATTCTTTCCAGACCAGGCGGTGACTAGGAGTAACGAGGTAGCTGTTGACGTCCGCAGCCCCGTTTTCTCCCTTATCTTTGTTATTTATGATAATTCCAGACTTTGTAAAATATTAGTAAACTCTGTAGTAGCTCATGACTTGTGACACCCCGATTTTGGGCTGAGTTGGGAGGGTTTTCCTTGTTTTATCACGTTTATTTCGCATTTAAGATTATATTGCTCATGATTTAGACTTATTCCTGCTAAGTAAATTAGAAAGAGATGTACTGTTTTGTTGATTGGTTGGCCTTGTCCTCACGAGAGGCGCCATCACGACCGGGTTGGGATTTTGGGTCGTGACAAGTTGGTATCAGAGCCTAGGTTACATAGGTCTCACGAGTCATGAGCAGGTTTAGCAGAGTCTCGTGGATCGGTATGGAGACGTCTGTATTTATCCTCGAGAGGCTGCAACACCTTTAGGAAAGACTACATATTCTTGAATTCTTATCGTGCGTCTTTGATTCAGCTTGAAAAAGTGACTCTTATAATTCCTTCCACGTGTTCGTATGCGCGAACGAGCGCTCAGTATTAGATGTGCCTTGATGGCTTGTGATTACCTGATCGAAGGGAGAGATGTGACCTCTGTGAGTTGATGTTGGGCCAGTCTGAAGGACTTGAGGACGGATCTTTGCCTATGGCTTGAGCACCGAGGTGCTAATTGTGCAAGCAAGTATTTTGAACTTATATGTCTGGTATTGTCCCTATTAGTGGGAATGATGGTTGGATAGCTACGTGAGGAATATGTTAGTACTGCGAGATGTATCTATATGACTTGGAAGTGACGAGGAAGGGCTGCAGGATGATAGATGAACTATTAAGTGTTTGATTTTCATTGTGATTAGATGTGTAGCCCCGAATTATGGGCGCGTGGAGAATCTTTTCATGTCTCCTATTTGGAGTGAAGTGAATTTCATGTTACGGTATGAGTTTAGACTCAGAAAGATTAAGTGATTGTGTAATGTGTATGACCGTGGAAGGTATACAAAAATGTTAATTGGAGGTGAAACAGGTGGGTTATCTCCTGAGGAGTGTCCTAAGGTGGTGCGATCCTTATGTTGTCTATTAGAAGATCTCATTTACAAGTGAAGAATATGCATTGAAATCTAAATTGGGCCTCCTAAAGAGTGGGCTTAACTGTTGTGTGAGTGAATGCAAGAATTGCAGAAGAGTTAAAATTCTAGATGATTCATGTTTCCACAAGCTTATGAAGGAGTGAGTTTAATCTCACTATGGTATTACGGCAGCAATAGAGTATATGCGTTGTGAATTATTGAGTATGTTTTGATCTATGGCTTTGAGCCAAGTTGGGGAGTTTGCTATTAATTAAGTCGATTGCACGGTTATGTGCTATATTGGTTCTAGTTTGAGGCGTGTTGGTGAGTTAGTTATGGCTTACATAGATTTAAGGTCGATTAGGCGGTGGCCGGGCCCATTTTTATGCTATTCCGGGAAGGACAGATGTTATTGCTTCAGATGATGTCATTATAGGAATTGTTCCAGTCTGCCACAGAGATGCCTTTGTATTATTCGATCCCGGTTCCACCTATTCTTATGTGTCCTCATATTTTGCTCATTATTTGGGTACGCCCCTGGAGTTTCTTTCTTTATCTGTTCATGTATCTACCCCAATGTGTGATACTGTTGTTGTGGACCGTGTGTACCGGTCATGTGTTGTGATTATTGAGGGTCTGAAGACCCGAGTGATCTATTGATATTGAGCATAGTGGATTTTGATGTTATATTGGGCATGGATTGGTTATCTCTGTGTTATGTTATTCTAGACTGTCATGCTAAGACAGTTACTTTGGCTATGCCAGGTGTACCGCGGATCGAGTGGCGTGTTATGACTGATTATGTTCCTAGCAGAGTAATTTCTTTCTTGAAAGCCCAGCGTATGGTTGGGAAAGGTTGTCTGTCATATCTAGTTTTTGTGCGAGATGTTGGAGCTGAGACCCCTAGTATTGATTCTGCCACAGTTGTGAGGGATTTTTCCCAATGTATTTCCTGCAGACCTGCCGGGCATGACACCGGATAGGGATATTGATTTCGGTATCGACTTGGTGCCGGACACTCAGCCCATTTCTAATCCACCGTACCATATAGAACCAACAGAGCTGAAAGAATTGAAAGAGTAGCTTCAGGAACTCCTAGAAAAAAGGGGGGTTCATTCGGCCTAGTGTGTCACCTTGGGGTGCACCAGTCTTATTTGTGAAGAAGGACGATGGCACAATGAGAATGTGCATTGATTACAGCCAATTGAATAAAGTAACAGTGAAGAACAAGTACCCTTTGCCTCGTATTGATAGCTTGGTTATGTGCGGACAGATTTGAAAGTTTTCTTGATGGTTTTTACCATGGTTCGAGCCGGATATCTTACCGGTGCGCGGACCATATTGTATATTATGAACCCCTCCTAAATGGGAGAAAATAGAAGATTTCTAACTACTGGAATGTAATTTTCCTATAGCCCGGAAATTATAATGATATTCTTGCATTTGCAAAATGATGGCATAATAGACGTGGTATGTTATGCATGTTTAATATTTTCATGTACGAGGTGGTAGTTCATTCTTGAAGAAAAGGACATGAATTTTGGATAGAATAGTCAGTTTCAGATATTTAGATTGAATGTTATAACTGCTCGGTAAGGCCTGAGAAGGATGCACATTACATTCTGATTAACAGATGTCTATTGGCGTTTCAACGCTGGTTGATCGACTACCAATATTTCGATCTTGTTATGTATTTAGAAATTTTTTTAAAATAATTATCTTGGGATGATCATACTTGAGGGAAGTGTCAGTTATTTGGGTGCTGAGGTTGTGATCAGTTACAGTAATTTATGTGATCTATGAATTTGGAGACGAGGAATTCTCAAAAATATACTATTTCGGGATTGTGGCATGTTGAGGAGAGTATTTTATCTAACTCATTGGATGCACTAGTAGAGCTAATTGATGGTGATAACTATATGCTGTGAGCGCAGATATATGTGAGGTTTGAACATGTGTGCAAGCACCGAGCCAATATTCGTGCTCGGAAGATACGTAGGCTATGATATGCCTAGAGTGGGATATTGAGCTTAAAGGTATAATGTTTCTCGTATTCGTAACTCTGTTAAGAACTATCTGGACTATACTTGAGATTTACAAGATGCTAAATTCCAGAACAAACTTGGTAATTACTAATTCTATGCTAACTTGCTGATTTGAGCTATGACAGCGCAGTTTGCTCATGACTACGATATAGAGTGTTATTTATGCCAGTCCAGGAGCATGAGAATCTTGTTTCACTTAGCATATACATGTGTACTTGCTGGATTACTTCTATATGATATGCTTGGATTGGAGGTTTGTGACCGTGCCAGGTGGATTATGTTATTGGCAATTAAGTTGTTCGTGAAGTTAATGTCAATGTGAGTTATAGAAGAGCCAGTTATTATTATTCTATTCATGTATCTTGGTTACACTGTGATTGACGAGCTCATAGCATATCGTTGGGGTGGTACTTGTGGAACTTGCAAAACGGCTCTCTTCTTTGAGGTATTTTCCCTTTCTGGGGTAACCGGATGGTGCAATAGTGAGGTTTACTGGTATGGCATTGTATTATGTACTTCTCCATGGGCATGATGATTCTCTTGTGGTACTAGACATCAAATTGCGCTTGGTTGATATGGGAAATGGTTATGGCTTACCGCGTGATTTAGTCATCATTGGCAGCATATGAAAGTGTGAGATGAGACTTTAGTTGATAAGAGTTTTTCTATCGGCATTCGGGTGTTCTGTGCAGCTGTTGTGATTAGGAGTTATCACTACAAGCGTTTGAGTTATGTGGTCTATCATGTAATAGCACCTGAGGTTGCAGGTGTGGATTATTACAACTTGTTCGGGCTTATTCACAGTATAAAGGTGGGATTCTAATCATATGAAAGATTTCAAAAGTGGAAACGTGGTCCTATGGCTTATGGGCTAGATTGGATGCAAAATTTAAGTTACAATGTATTGTCGGACCTATATGAGATAGGGTGACGTGGGATCACCCCCGGGTATATGCGTGGTGAGGTTACTAAGCGATTGTTTGGCTATTGGGACAACTCTGGGCACGTTCGAGGACGAACGTTTGTTTTAGTTGGGGAGAATGTAATGACCCGAACCGTCGTTTCCTGTATTTTCGTCTCGTATTCCCCATTAAATGCTTATTCATGTTTCAATATGTGTACTTGGTGAATTTGAGTCAATTCGGATCGAGTTTGGTATGAAATGGGACAATTAGTCTCTTTAAGGAAGAATTAGTTTGGAAAAGTCAACTGGACGTTGACTTGTGAGTTAGAGGGCTCGGAATTGAATTCTGATGATTCGGTTAGTTTTGAAGGAGGATTTAAGGCATAGGAGCGCAATCGGAATTAATTTTGGATGTCCGGTGAAGAAATTAGCTCATTTTGGCGAAGTTAGTGTTTTGGCGATTTCCGGTTGATAGGTGAAATTTTGATCTGACGGTCGGAATGGAATTCCGAGAATTTCTGTAGCTTTGTTATGTCATTTTGGACTTGTTTGCAAAATTTGAAGTCAATCGGACGTGACTTGATAGGTTTCGGCATCGGAAATAGAAGTTGGAAATTCTAAAGTTCATAAAACTTGGATTGGAGGTTGATTCATGATTTTAGCGTTGTTTGATGTGATTTGAGGCCTCGAGTAAGTCCGTAATGTATTTTGGGACTGGTTGGTATTATTGGTCGGGGTCCCGGGGGCCTCGGGTGTGTTTCGGAAGCCCAACGGGTCATTTTTGGAAGATATTTGCCGTTTTGAGCATAAATGTAATGATCTAAAGGTTCATTTTTAGTTTTAGAGATCCAAATTTGATTTCGAGACTTCCAGAATTTAAATCATGAATTATAGGACTGATCTGGATATTTTGGTTTAATTTCATCAAGTCGCGATTGGGTTTTTGACGTGAAATGTGAGTTAATTGTTTAACGAGCGAAATGGGTATTGAACTGGGCAAACGAGCTCCGAATTGAATTTCGATTGAAGGGTTGTGTTCATATTATTATTTGTGACTCATAGGAATAAGAATCGTCTAATTCCGAGTTCGTATGATGGAGTTAGAGCTATTTTAGTGAAAATAGTTGTGCTGCAAATTTCTTAAAAGCTGCTGTATTTTCTGCAGCAATGAACAGTACCCGCGCGTGAACAGTAACTACGCGGGTGAACAATGAACAGTGACCTCACGCGCATGAACAGTGCCCTCACGTGAACAATATCGAAAATTTCTGGACAGATTTAATGTCCAGCAGTCCGAGTTTGGTCATCTTTTTTGACTTCCAAGCTCGGATTTTGGGCGTTTTTTAGCAAGAAATCTTGGGAAATCTTGAGGTAAGTCACTTGTGATTATTTCTACTCCATAATATTGAATTATCATCGAATAATCCGACTAGATTACATGTTTTTGAGGAGTAAATTGAAGATTTAGGCCTAGAGATTTGAAAATAAGATTTGAAGATTTGAGGGGTCATTTGAACTCCGATTTTGGTAAATTTTATATGTACAGACTCAAGGCGAGACGAGGAATCCGGTGATGTGACTTTTGTAATTTTTCGAGAAGTGGGCCCGGGGCTCGGGTTTTGCGAATTTTGTGAATTTCGATATTTTTCGAGTCTTTTCGATTGGTGTATATTCCCTTAGCCTATTGTAATGTATTCGTTGTGGTTTTGACCAGATTCGACGCGCGAAGAGGTAAATTCGAGAGGCAAGGGCATAGCGGAGTAGACGTTGGACCGTCTTGAGGTGAGTAATGATTTTAAATGATGCACTGAGGGTTTGAAACCCCGGATTGCACAACATACTGCTATGTTGAGATGAGACACGCGTTGTATGACGAGCGCGGGGTCATTTACTATTGGGGATTGTGACTTGGTCCATCCCAGTTGATATTTTTACCGCGTAATTGATAAAGATTTATTGTTTTTCACTATGATTGGGCTTATTGCCATATTTGGGCTTCGTGCCAATTATCTGAAATCTTTTGTGAATTTACATCACTATTTTCCTCACGAATTGAAATATTATTTGAACTCAGTCCAATTGAATTATATTATTTTGTGAAGTCAGCTACATTTATACTCAACTCGAGATTTAATGATATTTATAATGTTGTTGAGCTGAGCACTATTGTTTTACTGATGCCCAAGAGGCTTATGATTATTTTCTGGACTGATTGAGGCCGATGGCCATACGTGAGGATATGTTGAGTGATGTGAGGAGGCTTTCAGGCCTCGAGTGTTATATGAGGAGGCTTTCAGGCCTCGTGTGTGATGTGTGAAAGCTTTCAGGCCTATTGATATTGCGCTTGGGCTGTAGGAGCCCCTCCGGAGTCTGTACACACCCCCAGTGAGCGCAGGGTACCCAGGTGAGTTGGGAGTGGGCCCGAGAGGCCGTTGCTTGTGTGTGGTGAGTTGGGAGTGAGCCCGAGGGGCTGATGTTGTGTGCTGGTGAGTTGGGAGTGAGCCCGAGGGGCTGATACTATACTGAGATTTACATATTGAGCCCGAGGGGCAAGCTTTTGATTTATCCTTACTGTGGAAATTATTTGTCTTTACTGTTTTAAAAGAAGAATTATTTGATACTCACTATTTTACTGTATAACTGATTTTACTGCTTGGGATAGCGCTATATTGTGCCGTTATGAGATTTCATGTTTTCAGTCGTTATTTATTTTTATTACTCACTGGGTCGGAGTACTCACATTACTCCCTGCACCATGTGTGCAGATACAGGCAGAGCTGAGTTCGCTCCTGAGCGCTGATTCTTTCCAGACCAGGCGGTGACTAGGAGTAACGAGGTAGCTGTTGACGTCCGCAGCCCCGTTTTCTCCCTTATCTTTGTTATTTATGATAATTCCAGACTTTGTAAAATATTAGTAAACTATGTAGTAGCTCATGACTTGTGACACCCCGATTTCGGGCTGAGTTGGGAGGGTTTTCCTTGTTCTATCACGTTTATTTCGCATTTAAGATTATATTGTCCATGATTTAGACTTATTCCTGCTAAGTAATTATAAAGAGATGTACTGTTTTGCTGATTGACTGGCCTTGTCCTCACGAGAGGCGCCATCACGACCGGGTTGGGATTTTGGGTCGTGACACCTTGTCATTTTGACACGTGTCATGATCCTATTGGCTCTTCCATTTGATTTGGTGTGCAGCGTCATTTGACACGTGGCAGCAAACTGGCTTCTAAGAAGATGACATCTTAACATAATGAAGTGGGCTCATCACTTTAGTCCAATTAAATGAGTTAGCCTTATGGTTTTGGGCTTACTTATTTAATCCATATGTATTAGATTAATATAATGAATCTAATTATATTGGCCGGTAATATTTATTTGGACTGATATATTTGATTTGGGACTAAATCTATTTTTATGGATATAAATTTGATGAAATTTTAATTGCCTACCCTACTTCAAGGCTTGTCACAGTGTAGACGCGATAATCCTTGGAACAAGGCTTGAAGTACTAGAAAAGATAACAAATTGGGGTTTTGACACAGTTATCCACAAAAATAAAACTATTTACCCTTGTCTACCCATTTATTTTTCTACCTATAAACTAATTATATTTCCTACCCATAGTAGTTTTTGTGGGAAATTTTTTCTTTATTCTCCAATTCTTTTTTATTTCTATGCTTCTTTTCTTTTTTCCTTTTTTTCTTTCTTTTCTCCTTTTTCTTTTTTCTCATTTTCTTCCTATTTTTTATTTTTTCTCTTTATTTATTTATTTTTGCCCAAATCGTATTATTGTTATTTTTACCATAACTTATTTCACACTCAAATTTGACTCCTTCTTTATTTTTTTTATTTTTATTTTTTCTTTATTTCTTGTTCCTTTTCTAGTTCCATGTGATTGTCATGCACACCTTGATCTCCTTCCTTACAAATATCAGTACATACTCTACCATTAGCAGTAACACCAACCAGTGATGGAGCAAGAAAATATAATCTACGGCCACTAAATCTCCATATGTACTAATTAGAATAGAAACGATAATAAAATATTGGAAAATGCAATAAAAATATAAGTAGCAAAAAAGACTTCTAGTACCATATGGTATACATGTATACCAACAGAGTATATGATTGCTCTAGAATATTGCTACAGCTATCTGTGACTATACTACTGTACCAAAACATTAAAGGATACAATAAAAGTATGAGAAAATTACATGCTCGCATTGCAAGCTAAATATTCGCAAAGCAACTTGCTCATTCCATATACTAACAGGGCATATAGTTGTATGAGTCGTTCCAATAATTGCCTATAATTATAAAAACTATTACATAATACACATAATCTATATCCATCAGCACAAAAAAATTTCAACACTGCAAATCACGTTCATATAAATAATTTCATAATAGAATTCACTTAAAAATGCAGCCAAACAACCAAAAAAATGTTCAAACTACCATATGATACTAATATGGCATATAGCTATACCAACATGGTATACAATTTTACTGGTTAATTTCCGGCAACTATATGACTATAATACTATTACGTAACACACATGCATAAAGAAAAAAATAAAAAAAAATAGTGTACCACATATTAATATATAAAGTATTTCTAGATATTGTACTATATTACTATTATTAAAAGAAAATCAAATATTGTACTAATAAATGCAGCTAATACAACAAAAAAATGATTCAACTAGCATGTGATACCAATATAGTATATAGCTATACTAATAGGGTATATAGTTGAAATGAATTGTATACCAAAATAGTATATTTGTATACTATTTGAGTATACAATACAAATTCATCTTCTTCTCTTGTTCAACTATATTTCAACCCAAACTTCTAAAATCTATTACAAAATCTTCACCAGATTGACTAAAACTTTAGCTACAACCTCCAATCAACTTTCCAAACAAACCCATATATGATCAGATCAAAATAATTAAGAACTCAAACAAACCAAGTTATAAGTTTCAAGCTTCAAGGTCTTTCCATGGTGGATTTGAATTTTTGTACAATAAATCTCCAAAAAACAGTTTGGGTGAAGAGAAAGAAGAAGGTATTAGTGAGAAACAAGTGTGAATTGTCATTGATGATGAACCCCAGAATACTACAATAAGAGAAGATTAGTAGTTTTTGGTCACATATGTGTGCTTTTTAGAGAGATGATACGAGATTTGGACTAGAATTTTGATTGCTGAAATTGGGATTGCCATTTTGCTTCAAATGAAAAAAGAGCAGAGTGGAGTAAGAGTTGGAGAAGCAGTTGAGCTGTGGAACAAGCTGCACGTGATTTCAATTATTACTCTCTCATATTATTGGGAAATAACCGGATAAATAATTGGCCAGCATGGGTAGGAGTAGTAAATAGTTTGGGCCTGGGCATTAAAGGATAAATAATTTGGAATTAATGGGTATAAAGTAAGATTTTCTCATAAAAAATTTGAATCCGGGTCAAATTAAAATTTCCAAAACATAATATACTTCGGTAATTTAATCCATAGACCCAACGAGATGCTTGAGACAAATTTGTCTTAGGGACTTTGGTATCAAGTTCATATTTGAACAAAATTGAGCCAGGCCATTTTGGTTTGAAAATTTGGAACTCTTGTTACTTGAATTCAAACATTGCAAAGGATCTCCAATTCCAATAAAATAATCCTTTCTAACTATACTAGATTATCTTTGCCCGTGCTTACGTACGGGCCTAACAATATAAATTCTGTCAAAATTTATTTATCTCCCACTCATTAATTTCTGATTTATTATAATCACTTGTGTATTTAATATGTATTTAAAGTAATCATGAAGCAAATACGTATTTCTAAATTGTCAACTTGTTAGAATATTAAGGTAAAATTAAGAACAAATAAGATGCACAAAAGTGAGAAAATAAACACAAAGCTCTTTAAAGGATCTCCAATTTTATTTTTTTTAATAATTTTTTCTAAAAATTTGTGAAAACAAATGCTTGAATGAATATTGTGACCCCCCCTACCCAACTCATTCGTAGATTTATCTTTCTTTGTTTTATATATCTATAATTTAATTATAATATTTTAAATAAGTTTTATTATTTCAATTCGACGCTCGATGAATATTTAAAAAAAAAATTAACCTTGCAAATATGCAAGGATCATTCTTATTTCTTTGCTTACTTGAGCGTAGTTACAAGTAATGGACTCTTAATATCCTTCGTGTGCTTCATTTATCTCATTTACGTTTGAGTTATTTAGAAAGTAGTCTTGGTTAATATATACACGTTAGTAATTGTAAAGTAAACATTGGTTTCTTTATTTACTTTCTCCCTTCTTTATTCTTCACAGACCTTTAAAAACTTTTTGAGAAAATTTTAAATAAATACAAAGACCTTCAAATAAAATTTAACTTCGTAATAGAAAATTAAACAAAAAATATGACCATTAGATAAAATATATCTTTTTGCTAATTATTATTATTATTATTCAAGCTGAACGAATGAAGGCTAACAATGGCTGGGACATTTTAAGTGCCCGCTTGGACATAAAATTTGATGGAAGATTTTTCTAAAAAAAATCATTTTTTTTTCGAAATGAGCGTTTGTTCATAAAATTTCCAATTTTCACTTGAAGATGCATTTTGAAAATTTTCGAAAATTTGAAAAACAAATCACTCACAAAACTTTAAAACAACCCAAACTAAAATTTATGTCCGAACAAAACTCTAATTTCAAATGCCATTTTCACTTGAAAAATATTTTCTATTATTTTTTCGAATTTTACAATTCTTATGTCCAAACGCCTACTAATTTTGTTATAATAGATAGGAGTAATTGGTTGAACGAGTTAAAAATGAAAAATTTGTATGCTCAAAAACATAAATTAACGGGTAAGTTATATACAAAAAGTTAGCTATGGAAATGGAATTGTCAGCCGCAATCATAACGAGAGATGGACCCACTAAAAACTTACACGGTTGCCTCAAAGGGCTTAAAAATTTGCACAGTCAAAATTTACTAAAGTTAATGTAGTTATCAACTTATTGGACCAATCAAAACTCAAAACAATATTTAAATAATCAATGACTAAAAATATTACAAATGAAATAACAGAAAGAGGTTTTGTTCGGCAAGCTGGTAAGACAACGCCTAGCTGCTTCCAATCCTCTTCTATATATTAGAAATCATTAGGCTTGAGATTTCACTTTAACTTCTACATGACATTGTTATTGCCACCATCATATCCTTTTAGTTTTGCTGTCAGTTCTAGTTCCTTTCTTTTACATTTTATACAAATTTAATTACTTGTAGGAGTCCTGGTTTATTCCAACTACAACAAAAGAAAAAACTTCCGAGAGGAGCGGGGCGAAGCAAATTTCGAGTCCGAATTGAATAAAGGGCATGTTTATCCGTCTTATGCATCTGCTCCCACATCGAAATAACCTCTTGTCAGCCGCCTTTTGATACGTATATAAATATAGCCTCGTGCTCTCGTATTATGGGCATCAATTTGCCGTGTTCCCCAACAGTTCCAACTTCCTAGTCCGCCTATAGCGATCACCTCTGAAGGTATTTTGTTCTTCTTCTTTTTTGTCCCTTTACGTTCTTCTTCCTTTTTCTATGTCAAAAGAGAAGGACAGCCATGCATGAAAAATATGATCTTAGGGTGTGACTCGTCCTCCTCCAAAAAATAGAGGAATAACTTAGGTTGTGAAGAGATGGATATTCAATTGCTTACCGTGAAAATGGTAATAACAATTAAATTTGATTATGAGATTCTAAAAATACGTGATCTATTTTTATGCTAGTTTATAAGCAGTTGATGCTATGTATGTGAGACTTAGTAACGAAATGAGAGCTAAGGATAGGGCAATAATCAAACTGTTGGGCCAATTATCGGGGCCTCGATCTTGTCGATTCAGGGCCTCGAGGTCGATTCCAGAGCTCGACTAAGAGCTACCGAAGACAGTCGAAATGTGGCTAACAGTTATAATGAAATTAACGGAGACTTTTTATGGCCAATGATAAACAATAAATGATGAACAAATATGAAGATAATAAATGAAAACAATAATATCAAGAGAATATGTTAGAGAGCAAATAGAAAGTTCTTGTATATTTTGTATAGAGCAACTGAAGCAACAGTCTTATAAAACGATTGGGATCCCCTTTATATAGGAGTGGAATCCCAACATAGTACAAAATACATTAATGATAAAGAAGTAGGGATGGGACAACTAGCTAATGTCATGGTGCAGGTTCAGACTAGCCTGACAGATTTTATCGGCCCTGGCTGCACTCCTTGGGAACTCCCCATATCTGTTGTGGTCGCGACCAACATTATCCCTAGGTCGGGCGTCGACGAACCTCAAGGGAGGAAACTTGGCCACAGCCTTGCAGCCTCGAGGCTTTGAAATGATCCTCTCAAATGCCTTAATGACGAGAAATGGACCCTCTGATTTCGCCGTATACAGATAGTCCCCGCGTTTCTTGGAGAGGAGCGATAAGAAACGACCTTGACATCTGACTCCTCGGACTTCCCATGATGATGTCATACTGATAACACAAGCCTCCGTGATTACTAAAACGTTCCGTCGTTTCGAAACTCCAGGATCATTCAAAGCATTGCAGTTTCTCATTCTTCAAAGCCATAATGTCGCCGCTGATTCAGCTCCCAAGGCCACATTAAATGCGCTTGCCGTTACATCTTTCAAGGGAGATAATGGCGTCGTCGGTTACGCTGCCTCCCTTTTTATAAATGGGAGCCTCCTGGGATCAGCCTTTCATCCAATTATCCTCCCGTATCTATCCATTCTTGCCTCCCCACCATCTTTATTCTTTGTCGTTCACCATGTTTGAGGCCTATGGCCTCAAGATTACATGACGGTACTTTTATCAGTCATGTTGTGGCATATCTCCTGGACCTTCTCAGGTCGAGCGAGATTACGTTGTTGTTGCTGTCGTCGTTGGCTCAGGCGATGAAGCAGAGGACCAATTTCTGCCGACCCAAGGAAATACTTGGACTAACGTCGCTGCTTAAGAGGGAGCTTGGACTATACACCGCTACTTACCTCCCCCAATTACCCGGTGCGGCGCCTCACTCCCTTTGCTTTTCATGGAGTGAGGTGGTACTATCTACTAACTGTTGCATCCCGCACCGGGGCAACGTCCCAAGAAGTGGCTTTACAATAGTAGCTTGGCGAAATCTATACTAGCTAGATTTTTCACCCAGCCACTTCTTCGTTCCTTCCTGCCTCTTCTGCGTCACTTTGCTCTTCTCCATCGCTTTTCTCTTCATCGTCTCCCCTTTTGAAGATGCCATTCTGGAGGATCGAGACAAGACTCCCAAGGGGATCATGCTTGGAAGATATTATCTTTGAGGAGATGATGCCCGAAAATGTTGCTTTCGAAGATGCACCTTTGAGAATAGGCTAGGCTCTTAGGCTTTTACTATATGTACACCTTCTTGCTTCTTTGTTTCTGTGTAAGGACCACTCGTGGGCTTTTGTAATCATATATAAGAACCCCTCGTGGGCTGTTGTAATCAAATGTTCATGAATATAAAGACGTTTTCTCAACTTTTATCTTTGATGCTTGCTATACTCCCTTTCTTTTATGTTTACGGAGACTCTGAATGCAAGACTCTATCGGTTAGTGCCCATATCGAACCCAGAAGTGAGTATTCTTTCTGACTTTCGGTTGATAAAAATGACTTCTCGCGGAATCCTTTGTCGTTCCTCGGTCCAAACCTGGACTGAATCGATAAACTCGGGTCGTGGGGATCTTTACTTTGAGTCGGGTGGAAGTAGGGCTTCGAACCCCTAAACTGAGACTTAGCCTTTAGACCTTCGAGAGCAGTCGCCGAGTGAGGGTTGATTCGGGGCATTTGGAGACTTGTCTTGAACTTAATGTATGTAATCTTAAGGCGTTTTAGATAGGTCCCGGATGAGGGACTGCCTGGTTTTAGATGATATTTGAAATGTTGTTAAAGGCTTCCTGGAGCCTAACTTATTTTTCGAAGGAGGTCCTCAAGATAGGGTACCATCTCGGAATTTGCGATGATGCCAATGGCTCCCTAGGGCCTAACTTCTTTTAGATGGAGATCCTCGAGGTAGGATACCACCTCGGGGCTGGCGATGATGCTATTGGCTTCTTAAAGCCTAACTTCTATTTGATGGAGATACTCGAGGTCAGGTACCACCTCGGGATTGGCGATGACGCCGTTGGCCTTTTAAAGCCTAATTTCTGTTTGATGGAGATCCTCGAGGTCGGGTACCACCTCGGGACTGGCGAATGCATTATTGGTTTCCTGGAGCCTAACCTTATTCTAATGGAGGTCCTCGAGGTCGGGTACCACCTCGGGACTGGCGAAGGCGTTATTGGCTTCCTAGAGCCTAACCTTGTTCTGATGGAGGTCTTTGAGGTCGGGTACCCCTTCCGGACTGGCGATGATGGCATCGGTCAGTGTTCTTAATCGGCTTTGAGGCAGGCGGATCGTCGCCGTTTCTTCCATGTATAAATATAGGGTTGTCTCTGCTCTTTTTGGAGATCCCATCATTTTAAGTAGTTACCCTTTTTTTTCTGCGCTAGCCTTTCGTTACTTCAGCACTAACGCACTCGCACATATTCCCGATCTAGTTCTCTAATTTTGTCATATCCATGGCTGCTATGTCGGGGTATGTCCGATAGGGAGGGGAGAGCTCTGCCTCCGGCATTCAGGACCAACGAGAGTACACCTTAAAGGCTACTTCTTTGATAGGGGAAGAGCATTTTGAGTCAGTGAGAAAAGACTGCGGATGGGGGGAGAAGGCGGTGTGACATGCATTTTCCCCGGATGAGGGCATCATGGATCGTGCCGATGGGTTCTTGAATGTTTACACGTATCCTTTCACACTAATCCTCCTTGATAGGGTTGCGCTCGACTTCTGCTCAGAGTATCGAGTTACCTTGGCGCATATCCATCCGTCGTTTTGGCGAACAATATCGATCGTGAGATTTTTGCGGAGAAGGTGGGGCTTGAGTTTACGCTCAGTCATCTTATTAGGCTGTATCGGCCCTTTCACCATCGAGGTCTGCTAACCTTGCGATGCCGATCGACGACGCCCTTCATTGTTGATGATGAAGAAGATGAAGACTGGGGATGGATGAGTCGCTTCGTCCGAGTGCGGACCACTGACATTATCCTCGTGGAGCTTATGCCATTCCCTGAGGAATGGAATTATACATGTAAGTGGTGCATTTCGTGCCTTCTTAGTTTTGCCTATGGCGAGAACTGGTTTCATAACCGTGCCCACTTTTTTTTGTAGCGGTTTCATGGGCGGCGGGCGACGTTCCTGATTTGCCGGATTGGGTCCGAAAGTTGGCGACCCACTCGACCTGTGACGAGCGCAAGTGGCGAGCTTTGTCCTGGGGAATATGGGAAGCAAAACATCATGGTGAGTGTTGTGTCATACTTTCCCCTCCCTTCCTTCGTTTGGAGAGGCGTTTTCCCTTTATGCGTATTAAGCTTGTTATTGTAGGCATCGGAGAGCCTTTCGAGGCTATGCCGCGCTCCTCTGGAGATGGGGAAAGGTTGCCAGCCCCTGGGCTAAAGAACGACAACAATAAGCAAGAGATGCTTTTTCAGGGTGATGGCGCTCAAAGCAAGGCAAAACGGGATCAAGGCTTCGGAGCGAAAGCATCGTCCGAGCTTGCTGTGTCCGCGGTTCCCGGTTCTGGAAAGAGGGTTTCTCTATTGTTGTCGCCTTCTTTTTCCATCGATATTACTTCGGGAGATACTAGAAACCCGGGGTCGCATATACCGAGCGACCGTGCTTCGACCGGAGTCAACTCTTTCAGAGCTGAAGGAACTGGACTGGCAGGTGTGCGTTCGGCCTTTGAGCAAGCCTGACGGCTTCACTTTGTGGTGAGTTTTCTCACGGGCCTTTCGAGCTTCGTGCTTTGCCTTCCTTATTGGGCTTTCTTTTGCAGGCCTTTGACAAGCTTAAGTCCGGTCTGCTTCGTCATGAAGCCAGGCTGCGGAAAGCTCTGGATGAGGAGAGATCCCTTAGGATCCTTTGGGATGAAAAGGAGGTCGAGTTGGTATACTTGCGGTACGAGGTGGGCCGGAGCTTGAATTATGGGAGCTACTTGAAGGAGCATGTAATTTTCTGTTCCGGGAGGGCGTGTATTCCGCCTTCTAGTATCTGAGACTAATGCTTCGTTTATTTCAGTTGCAGAAAAAGACAGAGGCCCTGAAGCGCCTTCAGGCGCCTTCAGGATGACATTGGCCGGGCCAGGCGTGAGCATGATGAGCTAAAACTCGGGCGGAGGCATAGGGGAAGGATACTCTGGCTAAAGTTCCTGCCTTTGAGGCTCAACTTCGCTTAGTTCGCGATAACGCTTCGGTTTAAGAAGATATGAATGCGAAGCTCGAGTCCGAGCTTTCGAAAGTTAGGGCTGAGATCGTTGATGCCCAGGCAGAAGCTGTAATGAGCCGGACTAAGGCTGACCAGGAGATGCCGATCTATTCAAAGGATGTTGTCGATGCTCAAGTTGATCTGAGAAGGATCCTCAACCGCGAAGGGAGGACTGAAGAATATGCTCGTTGCAAGTCTCGAAGAAAGACCCTCGAGGAGATCCGTGCTAGGGGTTTCGCCCTCTCAGAAGAATTGGCGCTAGCAAGGGCGGACGAGCGTGATGCTCAGTTGCTTTTGCCCAATGCCAAAGAAAGCAAAAACGAGGCCGGCAGGCCGTAACCCCCAGGGGGCGCATAGATTTTGTCATCTGTATGTAGCATTTTCAAAGCATGTTTGTAGATGGAGATTGTGTTTTTTCGCATATGTGTATGAAAGAAAACCTTGTGGCTTTATTTCTTTCGTATCTTTTTCTGTCTTGTGGCTTTTTTTCTTGAATTTGGCCAGGCGAGCTGATTTTTGCGTTGGTAGGAATCCTTAGAGTCGTGATGTGGCCCCGGGGCTCATTAGACTGGCCCGTAGGCTCTTACGTACTTTTGCTCTTAGGTATATTTAGGCCACCCATTTTGGGCTCAGTCCTCGAGTCGGGCATCGACTCGAGCTTATTTTACCTTCGAGTGGCTGAAATTTAGGCTAGCGACAGTGGCTCTTACACTTTTGGTCGATGTGACCATTTAGTGTATGTGGGCTGGCGACAATGGATCTTACACCTTGGGCTGATGTGTCCTTTTAGTGTGGGCTAGCAACAGTGGCTCTTACACTTTCGATCGATGCGACCTTTTAGTGCATGTGGGCTAGCGACAATGGCTCTTACGCCTTGGACCGACGCGACCTTTTAGTGTGGGCTGGCAAAAATGGCTCTTACGCCTTGCTCTTAGGCATATTTAGTTAACTATTTTGGGTTCAGTCTCCAAATCGGGTTACGATCGAGCTCATTTGACCCTCAAGTTTTGTATTTATGTGGGCTGGCGACAATGACTCTTACGCCTTGGGCCGATGTGGCCTTTTATGTGTAGGCCCTGGGGCTCATTAGGCTGGCGACAATGGCTCTTACGCTCTTGGTCGATGCGACCTTTTATTGGCTTTATTTTTCCCTCGATAAGGATAAATAGTGTTTGCTTGACTCTTCGACGGCCTAATAAAAACCTCGATTGTGAGTTGTTATATGGCACTGACATGGTCGAAGCTCTTTTGCCTGTATCGAGGGTAGCCTATTTAACCGGTTCTTTCTGAAGTAGATTCGAAGTAATTGAAGGTCTGTGATTTTGTAGCAATGGTAGGGCGTCCCCGAGTCGCGTTAGTTCGGCTGGTACAACCGTGTGACCAGAGTCACTTATGTTTGGCCGGAGCCTTTGAGTCCCGAGTGAAGTAGTTTCGGCATCTATATCGAGGGTATGCCTTTTTAGGGGTGTTACAAGTTCGATATATAGTTGAACTTTGGGATCGGTTTTATGCCTTTAGTAAGGTCTTACAAGTTTTACATGTCGTTGAGGTCTTACAGTTTTGGTTACTTGGTACAAGTATTGTTCATGCCTCGTTTGGGGTCTTACAAATATAGTTGCTACCTTATGTAGGTCTTACGGGACCGAGTCTGCCTGCTCGGGGTCTTATGGCCTCGGGTTTTGATAAGTCGATGGAGGTGGCGCTTGACGGCAGTCCCCGAGTCGTCAAGGGTTTCTTGACTCGGGAGCCATTATTTGCAAACTTTGTATTGCCTCGTCAAGGGCTTACGATTTTTGAGATCCCGACCCTGAGGTCGTGTGTTTTTTGAGATTTTGACGCCAACCCCGAGCATTCGGGGTACTTTCAGCATCGGAATGTTTCGCGATTTTCATGTTGCCTCATCTAAGGGCTTTTGATTTTGGAGTCCCGACCCGGAGGTCGTTTAAGTGTTGAATTGTTGACGCCAGTCCCCGAGTGCTCGGGACATTTTCGGCGGAGGAGTCGTGTTTGCGAAGGTGCTGAGCTTCATTTGGAGTGTGAGATGCTTTGATAAAAGATATTCTTCAATTATTTGGTACAAGTGTACATGTTTTCGCCGTCGGGGGCCCGGCTATACGGACACGGTTCGTTCGACCGTTTGGCCCGGTACATCATTTTCCTATTGGGATCCCATTTGGCGTTTATTGGCCTTTCTGAGCGGATGGCCTCCCGGGGGGATGCCCCCCAGTGTTCGAGGTTGATTGCAAAAGAAGCCTCGAATACTTGTTGAGTTTCCCTTAGGTAGCATGCAGATGTTGCCTCGTTAAAAATCTTGTCGGTAAAACCCTTTTCGGGATAAAAACTCGGTCGAAGGAAAAGAGTGCAACGGATGCTTTAAAACCTTAAGGTCTTTGAGCTGGGTTAGCGCTCTGACTGCTTTGGTCGGGCGCCTGCATAAGGGTTAGTATGAAATATGAAATGAAAAGGGAGATGGTTATACCTTAGTGTGGGATGTGCCGGCTATGTTTCGAGGACCGATATGTCCCAATTACTCCAAATGAGGATGCGGTACGGTCCTTTACTTCGTTTAATCGGGCTTAATCAAAGGTGTGGCTTGATTACCCTTCGGCTCTTTTTCGGGCGGAGGTATTGGTGCTGGTGCCACATCGTGCACCGCAACCATTTCCCTTGCCGCATGCTGTTCCCTGTAGACGGTTTTAATTCTATCCTTTGTCGGGAATTTCATCATTTGGTGGAGAGTGGATGGTACTGCTCTTATGCAGTGTATCCACGGCCGTCCGAACAAGGCGTTGTACCTCATTTCTCCTTCGATGACATAGAATTTAGCATTTTGGGTTGTGCCAGCCACGGTGACTGGGAGGGTGATTTCTCCTTTTGTCGTTTCACTTGCCATGTTGAATCCGTTGAGGACTCGAGTGGCGGGCACGATTTGGTCAAGCAGTCCGAGCTGCTCTATCACCCTCGACCTGATAATGTTGGCCGAGCTACCTGGATCCACGAGTACACGTTTTATTTGAAAAGCATTTACAAGGAAAGAGATTACAAGTACGCCATTATAGGGTTAAGACAAGGTCTCTGTGTCCTCTTCGCTGAATGTGAGGGCATCCTTGGGTATATACCCCCGGGTTCGCTTTTCTCTGGTGATGGATATTTTTGTCCTTCTTATCAGGGGTTCTTGTGGGGCATCGACGCCTCCCAAGATTATGTGGATGACATGTTGTGGCTCATTTTTTTGTTCTTCTTGGTCGCCTCTCTTTCTTGGAATTGATTTTTGGCTCGGTCGCTAAGGAATTCCAGGAGATGACCTTTGTTAAGTAGTCGAGCTACCTCTTCTCAAAGTTGGTGGCAATCTTCGGTCCTGTGAGCGTGCGTGTTGTGAAACTTGCACACTAAGTTATGATTCCTTTATGAAGGATCTGATTGTACAGGTTTGGGCCACCTGGCATCTCTGATTTTACTGATGGAAAACATGATATCCGATACATCGACGTTGAAGTTGTATTCTGATAAGTGAGGTGCCCCGTTGGCCTGCGTTCCTATCGAATCTAGATCTGTTGATGAGTCCTCGAGGATCATGTCCTCGGTCTATCCTTCGATCATTACGAGGTAGGTTGCGCCTCGAGGCGTTCCTTCTATCTTCGGTGTATGGTTGATATCTTTCTTTGTTTGGCTTTGGCTCCTTCGCCAAGAGCCTACTTGGGTATACTGAGCCCGAGGGGGCTCCCAGATGGTCATCTTCGACCCTAATTTTTGACTGGTATCGGTTGTGGACTTCTGACCAGGTGACGGCGGGATATTCGACCAAATTCTCTTTTAGTTGTCTCGAAGCCACCGAGCTTCGCTCATTCAGACCTTGAGTGAAGGCCTGCACCGCCCAGTCGTCAAAGACCGGTGGTAGTTCCATTCACTCCGTTTGAAAGCGAGATATGAATTCTCGCAGCATCTCGTTCTTCCTTTGCTTGATCTTGAAGACGTCGGATTTCCTCGTTGCTACTTTGATGGCACCTGTATGTGCTTTTATGAAGGAGTCTGCTACCATGGAAAATGAGTATATGGAGTGAGGAGCTAGGTTGTGATACCACATCATGGCTCCCTTCGAGAGTGTCTCCCCAAACTTCTTCAGTAAGACAGACTCGATCCCGTCGTCCTTTATGTCGTTGCCTTTTACTGCGCAAGTATAAGCAGTAACGTGCTCATTGGGGTCTGAGGTCCTGTTGTATTTTGGGAGTTATGGCATTTTGAACTTCTTTGGAATGGGTTTGGGGCCTCTTCCTCTGGGAACGGCCTTTGTATGAACTTTTTTGAATCACACCTTTCAGGACCGGGGGTGCACCCGGAATTTGGTCGACCCTAGAGTTTTAGGTCTCGACCTTCTTGTCATTGGCTTCTATCATTTTCTCGCCTGATTCGATCTTTCTGGTGAGGTCCTCGAGCATTTTTACGATGGCGGGATCAGTCATCGACCCATTATTACTCGATCTCTCTGGTACCTGTTCGGCTGGGGGAGTTGTCCTCGGTGCTACCGTGTTGGGAGTTTTCTGGTGACTTTGCAGCTGAGCAATAGCTAGCTGTTGTGCCTGCAACATTTTAAAAATAACATGAAGGCTTACCTCACGTTTTTCCATAGTTGGGGTTTTCTGAGCTTCTTGTGGATCTCCTTGACGCACGCTCATGTCGATATGCGAGCTTATATCGACCCGTTGGGCATCGCATGAGACTGCGTCCACGGGGATCGGTTTCGACCCATTCCCAGGGTTTTGTGGTGGCACACCAATACCTGGAACATCTAAACCATTTTCTCCGTGGTCCTCGAGATTGTTGTTTTCACCTCCATTCACCGAGTTAGACATTTTGACCTGAAATCGAAGATCTTGGGCAAGAAAAAGCGTGAAAGATAACTTGCATTGTGTAGCTGATAATTACAATTAAATTTGATTATGGGATTCTAATACGTGATCTATTTTTATGCTTGTTTGTAAGCAGTTGATGCTATGTATGTGAGATTTAGTAATGAGATGAGAGCTAAGGATAGGGCAATAATCAAATTGTTGGGCCAATTATCGGGGCCTCGAGCTTGTCGATTCCGGACCTCGAGGTCGATTCCGGAGCTCGACTGAGAGCTACCGAAGGCAGTCGACATATGGCTAACAGTTATAATGAAATTAACGGAGGCTCTTTATGGCCAATGATAAGCAATAAATGATGAACAAATATGAAGATAATAAATGAAAGCAATAATATCAAGAGAATATGTTAGAGAGCAAATAGAGAGTTCTTGTATATTTCGTATAGAGCAACTGAAACAACAGCCCCTTACAAAGTGGCAAGGATCCTCTTTATATAGGAGAGGAATCCTATTATAGTACAATAAGCATTAATTACAAAGATACAGAGATGTGACAACTAGATGACACCCTAATTTGGGTCTTAGAGTAGCCCACTAGGCCCTGACAGTCCTAGCCGTGCGCCTAGGGAGCCTCCCATTTCTACCATTACCGAGGTCGTCGTTATCCTGAGTTCGAGTGTCGACGACCCTTGAGGGAGAGTACTCGGTCTGCGGTCTTGAACCTCCGAGGTGACCTTCCGAAATGCCTTAACAACGAGAAATTGGCTCCTCCGATTTTGTTGTATACATATATATACATCACTGACCATAAGTCGTCAGTACCGAGGAAAGGCCAATATAGCCCCATGGAGAAGATACATCTCCAAGTCCAGGGAAGATCCATCCCTCAATATAATCAACCACGCTCACTGGGGGTGTGTACAGACTCTGGAGGGGCTCCTTCATCCCAAGCGCTATCATAAATCAGAATAGCTGCTGCGGTATGCAGCCCAATCCCATAACTGTCACTCATAATCAGGCTCTCGGTCTCACTCAGTCATCAATCTCTCTAGTCTCACCCATGGGCTCACAATGTCATGAAAACTAACCCGGAACAATTATGTGATGTATCAATAAGTAATAATTGAGACTGATATATGATATGAATGCATGGATATGACTGAGTACGAAATATCAATGAAATAAATGAGATGACAGCAAGAAAAAACCACTATGAGTCCCCACAATATCAACATAAAGCCTAAACATTATATCTAGCATGGTGTATAACTCAATTACTTTATCACATGGTGAAAACACAGATATCAACAAAGTAGGGCCACTATACAGTGCCATAAAGACAACAGAGTCAAAATTCACATGGTACACGCCCTTCACCTAGCATGCGCGTAACCTCAACACCAATCATATAACACATAATTTTGGGGTTTCATACCCTCAGCACTATGTTTAGAAGAGTTACTTATCTTAAACAAGCCGATTCCACTACCGAGCAAGCCAAACGATGCTCCAAAAATGCCATTACGCGCGTTTCGACCTCCGAATGGCTCAAAACTAACCAAAAGACAACTTAAATACATCAAACAATGCTAAAGGAACAATTCCCAATCAAAAAAGGTCGAATCTTTAATAAAAAGCCCAAAATCAACCAAAAAGCCCAACCTGGGCCCACACCTTGAAACCCGACAAAATTTATAAAATCTAACAACTCATTCAATTATGAGTTCAACCATACTAGTTTCACTCAAATCCGACTCCAATTCGGTGTTCAAAACCCAAAAATTCACTTTATAAAATTTTAGACAAAACCCCAAAAATTCACTTTGAGATCATTAATCAAATGTCAAAAACGAAGATGAATTTATGAAATATAACCAAAATCAAGTATATAACACTTATCCCAATCCATATGGTAAAAATCGCCTCCAAAAATTGTCCAAATCTGAGCTCCCCAACTCAAAATATGACCAAATGAACAAACCTTCCATATTAAGTAATTTTGCCCAGTTGTCCTACCTCGTTTTGCATGCCAAACGATCCCGAAACTTGCTTTTGATGCCTCCAATAGATTCCTTGTGAAATTTGATAGGCTTTTGAATCACTCCATTTGACCTTATAATGAAGGAGATACGTTGGTTTCAATATTTGAAAATAGTGCAGATTTTTAAATACGAAGTCAGTGGCAATTTCGTAATTAATTTGAAAAATCTAGCAACCCAATTCTTAGTAAAATGACCATAAAATCCTCATACGATATCCAAATTTGACGATTCTTTTTGCTATGCCTCCATAATTACGATACGGATCTAATGCTTCAATCAAAACAGAAATTGGAGCTCATTTGCTTAATATGGTACCATTTATGCTTGAAAAAACGACGTCAAAACATAAGAAAAATGAGCGCAACATAGCCCAAACCTATCTGAAACTCACCTGAGCCCCTCGGGACCCCGTACGAACATACCAACAAGTCCCATAATATAATATGGACCTACTCGAGGCCTCAAATCACGTATAACAACATCAAAACTACGGATCGCACCTCAAATCAAACTTAATGAACTTTCGACTTCCAAAACTCGCGCCGAAACATATCAAATCAACTCGGAATGAAATCAAATTTTGCACACAAGTTCTAATACATCATACGGAGCTACTCGTGCCCCCAAACTATCGAGCAAAGTGCAAATGCTCAAAATGACCGGCTCGTTACAATTCTTATACTTAGCAAAATAAAAGTACCAACCAAACTAGAATGTAAAGGCAAACAACTAGATTATTATAATAAAAAAGAACTAGATTAAAAGTACAAACGATTAACATATACCATAAAATTTTATATATATATATATATATATATACATATATATATATATATATATATATATATATATATATATATATATATATATATATATATATATATATAGAGGTGTAATAACAAATTTTAAATTGATATTTATATAATCAGTTTGGTTCGATTTTTTTCTCATTAATTTTTTATTAAAATCAAAATCAACTCAATTTAGTTTTAAAGCTAGTGCCTAAATTTCAAAAATATCGATTTTTTTGTTGGGTTGGTTTGATTTTTCAGTTTTATAAACACCCCAAGGCAAATCTGACTGTGAGTGGGGCCAATGACAATCCATCGTAAATGACAAAAAATGTGATGTGGCTTTTACGGACCCAAAGGACCGGCATTCACTTTTACTACCAGATAACTATTCGCTGGACATAGGGGAATCTATTTGCTCAGAGAATATTTAGATCCAACCCACTCGCTTCGTTCGCGAGTTTAAATGCCTAAATAGTAGCCATCTCAATTTTCTTTCATACTTATATGTATATATATAACAAAATGATATTTTCAAATGATCAGTAGTTGCACCTCGTAGAAGGTAGAACTTAGAGCAAAATCAATGAACCATGATCTGTTTTCTCATCCACTCACTGTAGAAATCAGTTCATAAAAGAAGATAAACTACCTTTTTACGAATATTACTTCACTTTTCTAGTGGTACTTTTGATACATCTGATTTGATCTGTACTAGAGACGGAAAGAACCAGAGGAAGACTCCATAGCTGATAGAACCAAGGACAAGGTCTGGACTGACGAGAAAGTGAAAAGTGATATGCACTATAGCTTCTCCCATTCCACGTGGAGTGAATTATGAAAATAGTATGGCAGAATGGTATAATTATACGACTAGAGAACAGATAACCAGAAAAAAAAAAAAAAACGACCAAGGCCTTGCCCTTACTTTAGCTTTAGGAAGAAATCCAATCAACCTGTCTACCTTAAGACTTCTAAGTTCTAACATAGATAAAGCACCTAACATCCAACCCCCTACACTACAAAACAAAGATAATTTAGGCAATCAAACTTGACAAATTAAATAAAATGATTGGACTACTTGTAAACTATAGTATTCCAGGGAAAGTGAAAAACAAGGAGCAGACGGTAAAGATGGACTTTTGACGGAGAATGGGACAAAGTCTTACAGTAGGGACCACCAACTGCGAATCCGAGTACTAAAGTATTTCCTCCGTTTCAATTTCAATTTATGTAAATTTATTTTTTTTGTCCGTTAAAAAATAATTTTTTTTAAATTTAAAAATAATTTAGCTTAAGCTTCCAATTTTGTTTTTAAGGAGAAACTTTTATAATCACACTCATATTCTGAATTCCTTTTTGATTTGTTTAGGACCATAAATTTAAAAAAAATATTTTTTTTAATTCTATCCCCAATTAAACAAATTCAGGGAAGGGAGGGAGTAGTACATTTACAGGGAGGAAAACTATCTGTTCGTCCTGTCGGAAATGACAAAATCCTCTTAAGTTTTTAAGCCGACGCGTGTTTGCGGCCGTCGAACCTTGTTTTATGTCCAATCCTCTTAAGTAAGCACAAACTATCTAATAAGCATTCACCGACTATTTATATTTATTCGTCATCGATAATAATCCTCTAGAATAGTAAAATCATACACTTTAAATATGGACAGATTACATTAATCCACATATAGCCTCCGCTACCACTAAACATTTCCCCTTAATTTTAAATTAAATATCAGATTTATTCAACTATTTGAATTTCAATTTTTTTTTTTAAAATCAAGTTCGCTTGGACATAATTAAAGTGGAGTATATCTTATGTCTGATCAGAGCTGTAAAAAGAAAATGCTCAAACCTGAAGGACTTTGGTGAATAAATAGAGATAGAGAGAGAGAAAGGAAGAAATAGTCATCAGACTGTTTTTGATCTGCAGAGAAAAGGAATGGCGACATTTGGAGGGACAACACAGAAGTGTAAGGGTTGTGAGAAAACAGTGTACTTGGTGGATCAGCTTACTGCTGACAATAAGGTCTATCATAAAGCTTGTTTCAGATGCCACCATTGCAAGGGTACTCTCAAGGTCATATTTACACTTTCTTAATTATGCTTTTTACTTAATTTCTACTTGCTTCACATCATATTTATATGTTAATTATGCTTCTATTTTCTAATTAATAATTACTTTAGGGTTGTTACTCCTCTTTGGCATGACATGAGTTTAAAAGGAGTAACATAGTTGTTATTGTTGATGTAATAATTTTTGAGAGGAGTGTGCAAGTTGCAACCATCAACCTGCAACTTCGATCCCTAAATGTGCTTTGCTAGAACTGAATGAGTGGTTTGATTTGGGCGATCATGATGAGAACAGAGAATTCAACTAATGGAAAAGGCATCCGTTAGTCTAACGGATAGGTTATGTTTCTCAGATTGTTTTGACTTGCCCCTTTCAAAGGTTTGAGTATTGGATACAATCTCTCCTTGTGTAAACTATAATCAAGGGAACTCTCTGCAATTGTAAGGGAAGAGTAATAAGGCAACAGATTATGTAACTTGACAGTGATTAGACATATAAGGATTGGAGATAGTTATCTCTGGTCTCCCTTAACTCTCATAAAATTTTGACAACATTAGACCGTGAATATGTGAAATTTATTCGGTTAAATATTCATACAAACATCGAAATGAGATTCACCGCCTTGTATTAGTTTCATATGATCTATTAAGAGGAATAAAGTTTTTCTTCTTCTATTGGGTTGTTTGTGTCCCGATTTCCGCCCATCTGTATGCTAATCTTGACTGATTAAGTTGGGACTCCTGATTTATTAGCTGACATTATTCCCCTTTCAAACATGCTTAATACTAAGAAATTACAACTACGAAGTGGATATCTGTTTTTCGGAGTTATTATATTGTTCAAAGAGAGAACTTTTCATTGGGTCATTTAGGATTTTAATGAAGAAATCATTTATTCAGGTCATATTAAGTCTTTGGTGCTCTGGCACATCATTCTGCTTTTCCTTATTATCTTTTTACCCTGATATCTTAGATCCTTGAGTGTTATCTTAGTTTCTTTTTCCTAAAGCGTTTTGTACTGTCAAAAATATTCACTTGTAATGGATCTGAAAAAACGTTATAAAACTTAATCATCGTTTTAATATTAATCTTTGAGGTTTTTTTGGGCTGAAATTACACTTTTAAACCTTACTTTTTTTGGCAAAGATTCTTGTATTTAGTTGAAGCATGAATTCACGTCTGCCGACGTTTTGAAAACAAGAAAACCAAAATCTCTTATCTTATGATTCTTGTTCTATTGCACAAGGGCTGCCATTTCTTTGGAGTAAGAAAACATTGGCCAGATATGAATTATAGATGAGCAGCAATGTGTAGCCCTGGTTTTAGTTGCAGATGAGTCAAAACTTATTTCTGACTTAGTGAACAACAAACTCCCCTGAGGCATGGGTATGGTGAAGAATATGTGATCTCTGGTCATCTTCTTATAGGATGCAAATACACAAGAATGTTGATATGTGTATAAGAGCATGAGAAGACATTCCATCATAATCATCATCTGTGTAAAACCTTTGCTTTACACTCTTTACCTGAGAAGTTAAGCAGGGTATTTGCAATTGCTTCCACTTCTCAACCATTTCAGACCTCAGTTCAAAAGTTACCATACTAACTATTGAGTTTGAACCTTGACTTCACCGATCAGTATTTATGCTAGTGCAATGGTTGCTCAACTCTAATTTGGGGAGGCCATGAGACTTTTTATTTCTTATAACTCTGTTGGCGTGGTAATCTATGTCGGAAGTGCTATTTGAATTAGTCATACACATGAACAGTACAGAACAAACTGCCACTGCTAGTGTAGAGATCTAGTATCTAGAGTATATAGAATCTCCATATTCTCCTTTGCATCTTTAGCATCAATGAAGCGTCTTGTTTTCACGTGGTTAAATGTCTTGATCTTATTTTCTTGTCATTTTTAATGTTCTGCAGCTGAGTAATTATAACTCGTTTGAAGGAGTATTGTACTGTCGGCCTCACTTCGATCAACTATTCAAAATGACAGGAAGCCTGGATAAGAGTTTTGAAGGTTGTTAGAGTTGGCGAGTTGATATGTCTTCTATTTCAGTTTTCCATCACTCCTCCTTCTAAAGCTTGTCTTCTTACTTGTTATTTCTTTTTTTTAGGGGCTCCAAAAACAGTCAGGGAACGATCCGCTGATCAGGTATTCCATGATTTTCGCATTTAAATATACTCCACTATCACTACTTTCAAGACTCTTCCTCTAGCATCTTAAAGTATATGAACAATATTTTCCGTTTCATTTTACCAGCTGATATTATAATTAATTGTCTCATATTAATCTCCCAGGGACAATCAAACAGTAAGGTTTCGAGTTTGTTTGGCGGAACTCAAGATAAATGTGTTGCTTGCAAGAAAACTGTCTACCCCCTGGAAAAGGTATTAAAAGTTGCTTTTGTTGAAATGGTAAATTAATCGGAAAAAAACACAGATGAGACAGATTAGGCCATTTTAAATTACTTTAATATGTATGCGAAAAATTGAGCTCTCTCAGAAAGCTATGTGTGAGTGCCTCTAAGTTGGCACTCAATTGTCTTATGATCTTATCACCTGATTATAAATTCTCATTGTTGAATTGCCCAACTGAAGTGCTCTTTTTGTTTTTTGCTACCAAGTGTTACCATCTAGTGTTAGGGGGGACAGTCTCACACAATAGGTGTAGGTTCCAACCCTTCATCTGAAGACTATCTATAAGTAGTATTCAAAAGAAGAAATTGAGGTTTGATACCATTTGTGTTCAAAATAGGATACCTCCTAGGTCATTTCTTTTCTCCCCTTCTGCTGTTATAGCTTCAACTTCTTTCTAATAGCTGCTTGCTTGGCTTCAAAGCCTTACCATCCCTTCGCCGCCTCCACAGAAAGATTGGTCACTTTCTTTTTTTTGGATTAGTCTCTTAACTCAAATTCTCTCTTTCATGGTTCTCTTTCTCCCTTCTCCTTCCCTGATCCCTCAACGTAGTCAAAAAAAATTTAAAGATAAAGATGTTTACAGATTGTCTCTGCTGCTTTTACAGGTAGCAGTGGATGGAACTTCATACCACAGGGCTTGTTTCAAATGTAGCCATGGGGGATGTGTGATCAGTCCATCAAACTATGTAGCTCATGAACATAAGCTATACTGTAGGCACCATCACACTCAACTCTTCAAGGAGAGAGGTAACTTCAGCCAGATGGAAGATCGTGACAAAATTAAAGGGGTGACTGAGAACACAAAAGCGTGAGTCATGCCTTGAACATTTTCATGTTCACTTGAGTTTGAAATATAAAGGATAATCGGCTTCCAGTTGAGAGCTGGACCAGTTTGTTGTACTGGTTAACACATATACATCAAGAGTTATCAGTCACCTATGTCTATATATGGCATCTTCATAGAGGAATTCCGTTCGTGTTGCTTTTTAGTTCTGTGGATGTGTGCTTTAATTATAATACAATTTACTTTTTACTAAACGTGTGCACAATGTAATAGCTCATGTGGTGGTTTGAAAATTTTCATTGCATTTTATGAGAAGAGAGTCTACTCCCCCTAGTTGATGAATTGAGATTCGCGTTTCCATTTTCTTTAGTGGTTTATTGGTTTTATCTTTTATGCCAGGGACTTCGAATGTTAACTCTTTACTGTTGATATTATCTGCAACAAGGTTTTGAAAAGCTTTCTGATTAGAGACATAACCAATTTAATATGAGTGAGTCAACTATTTCCTTCCAGAAATGAGTTAATGGTGACACTGTGTGCCTTTTATTTATCTGACCAGCTGAACGAGTCTGTTGAAGTCTTGAACCAAATTCATTACAAGCTTTACCATTTCTGGACTTATTTTTAGGTAAAGGTCCTTTTTCTATCTCTGAAGTTGTAAATGGTGAACAGGATTTCTCATATTTGAAAAGCATAGTTGTGCTATTTGGAGATATATCTTTCTTATTCTTGTGCCTTTTGAGACGAAAGCAAAAATGGAGGAAAAACAAAAGGAGAGGAGTGGGTCTTTTGCTTATGAAATCTTTGCTGGGAAATCTAAAGGAGAAAAAAGGTTCTAATGGCCCCATATATTCCAGTGCAACAAAGATGGATGATATGATTACTTGAAGTCAAAATTGCATGAAGCATGATTATTCCAAGTATTCCTAAACCTTTACTCAGTTGTGTCCTATATTCATTATATCAGCCACAAAGAATGTTTTTTTTTTAAAAAAAAAAGGTATATGTATCCAGCTAATGATCTAGCAAATTATGTTTCCCACTACATGTAGCATCTGAGAAAATAAATCTTCTTGTGCGATTGTGTTAGTAGCTCTTCAATATAAAAATGGTGTAAATGCTGGACCTTTCCATTCTTTAAAGAATGTTGACGTGAGTTCCTTGCTGCTACCACTGGCCAGGCAAACCATTAAAAATAAGTCTTGAATGAGGTTTATACCTTTATGCTACTTCTTTTTCATCTTCTTTCTTTTATTAATGACAATAGTGTTCGCGCTAGCTTGTGTATACTTTGATTATTCTATCGGTATTGCTGCTTCCACGTGTATAAGTACTAGATAACTCTGCACCTTCGTCGGATTTGAACATGAGACTTCATATGTATATTTCATATATATATTTAATATAGTCAAGTGATAAATTCTCACTTTAATTTGTACACAACATGTTTGTGAGTATTTCGCTTCTTAAAATTTGGTAAAAATAATATAAGGCACAACCTTATTCCAAGAGCTATCAAAGAAAAGGAAAAAGACAAAGCAGAGAAAGTTGGACCCAAAGTATGTGACTCAAACACTATTATTGGTGGTTTCATTATCAGCAGAAGAATCAGACACAATCTGATTGGCCTATGTAGAGAATGATTAGATAGCATTTCATGAACTTGTGTGTTTGTTAGTGATAAATATACATGTGAGGTTTGACTAGGTCTTAGTGAGGCCCATTCCTTTTGCAAATCAAAAGCATTATGAGGTTCCCCATATCTTAACAGACAATAATGCACGCATGCACTTGATGCTTTTGCCCTGCAGTTGTCTCCTTACTTTCCTTTTTGTCCTTCCTTTTTAGCCTTTCAGCTGTTCTTTCACCACTCTCAAATCATTTTTTTTCTTTTCACTTGCTCTTTTGTTTAGTCAGATATGTTAGCCAGAATTTAAAATCGGAGTATTAATCCTTTTAAGTTATTGGATTCTAAATGACATAATATTTCGGGATCCCTCCTAATTTGACGACTTTTATTTTATACACATTTAAACTTTACGTTGGCATAATTATTCCCTCAACTTTGCAATTTGATAGCCACGACCCCGCTTGAACGCTGATAACCCATGAAAGTGTGACACATGTACTACCACATGAATTTTTTTTATGTGATATTTTTTTAGAATAAAATATATATTTTTACTTTTTTAAGTCTATCAATTATTTAAATTATTTTTTTCGGGTTAAATCTGTAGAAAAAATTTGGAACAATCTTATGATAACTATAATTATTTTTATTTAGCTAAAGATAAAGATATTCTAATCAAGTTAGTTTTATATATTTGGCCATAAAAAAATATACCGTTAGAATAAATAATTATTGCATCTAAAGAAGAAGAAAGAAAGAAAGAAAGAAAGAAAAAAAGTACATTGTTGGAACTCCATTGGTTTGGCTAAAAAAATGTACTTTGGCTAATAATAATAAAATTGCAACCAAATTGTTTGACCAAAAAGTATGAAATATTTTGTTAAACTAATTAAATAAGAGGATAATGGGTAAATCCTAGTAAACATAATAAATTCTAGATATGAAACATGTTTATACAAATAACGTGTGATTACGTTAAAACCTATTTAATGTGATGAATATTAATGACACTGCTATAATTGAGATGTGAATAATTATAGGTAATAAATACATTAAATGACACTAAATGTAAATAGAGAGAATGATTCATCCAAATATTGAATGAGGTGGATGCTTCTTCTCTCTGACAATGATGTAAGACAAATGAACATGGGAATATAGAAAACTTTCTCGGATCTGATGCAAGAAAATATGGGATAAACAGCAAGTCAAATCTTTATGGAAAGCAAATGTTTGTATTTTACTTGAGAGTCAACTTTTCATGAGAAGTTCTTATCATACAGAATATTACATGCCTCTTTTCTTCTCTCTACTTTTCTATTTATATGGGACATACCCCTTACCTAACTTAAAGTACAGAGGCAAAGAATATTCGATAGAATATTCCCCTAAAATATATTATCGTAGAACTAGCCGTTATTAGTGGCATGAATGCCTGACCTCGGCCCTATTTGATCAGCTCGCTAGTAGGTTCCTTCAATCTTGTGTACGACCTCGACCCTGATGAGCCACTCAACACTTCATTCTGTTCGCCACTGATCGATCTCCGCCAAACCGCATATGATAAGTTACAATTCTCACAATAATTATCTTCCTCGTGCTAAATCTCCTCGGTTGAATTTTAAACCATACAGTTAGTCCATCCGCTTATCGAGGCTGCCTTTTGGTCGACCTTGATGACCGGACTTTGATGGTCACAGTTTGGGGAGATTTGGATGGGGAGGTCGAATAGTGAGAGTTGCGGCCGAGTTGGTGACGTGGCATTCTAAGAGCCATGCTTAATGACATCGGTTCAGAAATGACATCACAGCTCCATGCGTCATCATTACGCCTCTTTCCAATGCGTTGCCTCGTTTTCTGTGTCCTTGATGTTTCGATCCCAATGCATTTGACAGTTATTTTTTTCGATTTGTGCGCCGGTGTTTTCTATATATAAAGGGGAGAAACCCTTTGCATGAGACTTTACATTTTCCAGTCTCTCAAACATGCATATCTATTCCTCTTCTTCTTCTCCTTGTATTCCTATTTTCTGCAACTCTTGCCATTGTCACTTCTTGCACTTTCGATTTCTACACTTTCAATTCCCTCACACAGATATAACAAAAGATGGCTAGTGCATCTTCCAATCCTGAGGAGACCCTTGACCCGGTTCCGTTATCAGTGGACTTGCCTACTCAAGATGAAGAAGAGGCCATTGTTGTGGAGGATGAAAACTTTCCCGCTGTAGAAGAAGTCGTTCCTCATGGTGATAGGACCAGGTCAGACTTCTCGAAGTCACCTGGGGATGAGCCTGAGCCCGTAAAATCCAAGATGGTAGTGGTCCATCTTGCCGGGCTTAAGGCCAAGTACAACATTCCCGCTCACATTGATCTGGTTCCAGCGGGGACCAACGTGATTTTGATTCATCGCCCTGGGTATTGCGCGTTTTACACGTACCCATTCCAAGGGGACTATTCTCTACACCTTCCCCCGTTGGCGGAGGAGTTCTGCCACTATTATGACATCTGTCCGGCCGAGCTCTCCCTCTATATTTACAAAACTTTTTCTCATGCTGATAAAGTACGCGGAGCTGGTCGACCGTGGAATTTCCATCTATCATCTGCTGCATTTTTTCACACCAAGCTTCCACAAGGGGACGATGATAAATCTCCGCCATGGTGGGACCAAGTGGCTGGTGGTAAAAATGGATGATAAGATGAATCATTGATTTTAGGTCAAACTTTTCTATATTAAAAATGAGCACGTGGTTGCGAACCCCAGTGGATTCCCTGAGGAGTGGAACTTCGCTCGTAAGTATTTTTGTTAACTGATTGTTTGTTCTTTCTTCGGTGATTTGATAGTTTGTCTCTTTTTGTGTAGCCGAGATAGATACTCCTACGTTGGTCGTTGATATTTGCGATTGGGTGGCTCAGATTTTGCCTCACACGGTGGGAATCCGTGAATGGTCGTCGTTCAACAAGAAGTTTGGGCGTAAACCTTCAGCCGGTAAGTCGGAGTCCTGATCTCCAGTCACTTCGACCTTATTACCGTCTTCTTAATGTGGTTTTTCTTTGTTGTTAGGTCGGAGAGTTTCGAGGAAAGCGAAGGCTCCTACTCCCGCTTTTTGTCAGTCAGGTACCTCAAACGGATCTCGGCTCGCCGTGACTATGGGCGGGTCTGCACAGACTGCTGCTACTTCTCAGGCTCCAGCCCTGCGCAGGCCTGATCGTCGAGGGACTGCCCCATCAACAGAGACTCCGACTTCTTCTTTATTGAATTTGGTGTATGAGTCATCGCTGAGCGAGGGGAAAGTAGTTCCACTAAAAATGTGGAGAGTAGAGGTAGTGAGGAACAAAGGGCCACCGAAGGGCGATCCCGAGACGGTCGCAGTTGTGCCCGAGAGTGGCATGGTTTTGGATGCGAAGACTGCATCCCCTTCAAATATGGAGATTGCTTCTTTATTAGAGGTTGTCGTGGAAAGAGAAAGGCAAACAGAAGCAATTGAGGTCGTTTCGGGGAGCGAACCATTGACGTCAGAGCGGGTTGACGTTCCTTCCTCTACCAAAGAGAAGAAGAAAGGTGTGGTCATAGATGATTATGAATCCGGCTCCGTCGTCGACCTCGAAGAGGATAGGATGTTTGATGAGGGGTTTACCCGGGTTGATGTGAGAACGGATGGATCTTCCCGTTCCATAGTCATCCTTCTGGACTGCAACCTGTTGACTAACACAAAGAGAATGGTCCCTTCTTTGGTCCCTCTTTGCTCTGGCACTGAGAACAGGACTCTGCGATCGTTTAAGGATGTCGATCTGTCGTTAGGCATATATGGAATGGCTCTGAGGGTGAGTTTGTGTTTTCCTTTTTGTCATTTATGTATTTTGCGTCCTCCCTCTTCTATTCTTTACTGACTTTTTTCGGCTCTTCCTCTTGTTTTTTAGACCCTCATTTTGGAGATTGGGAGCACCTGCTGAGAGGAGAAGTGGAAGATTGTTTCCAAGAAGATGGTTTTAAAGTATCGCAAGTATCATGATAAGTATCGTGGTATGCATGCCCGGTTCAGTGTGGATGGCAACTTCCAATCCCTTAGAGATGAGTTAGGGCAGAAGGACGATGAGCTCTTGAGGGTCACTGGCAGATGCAACGAGCTTGAGGGGGCGCTTAGAGCCAAGGAGCACGAGCTCGATGTGAGAAGGGGGTTGCGGCTAAGTGTGTCGACCTTCAGGCTCAAGTGGCATCCCTGCGAGACACGCTTGAGCAGAGTTCGACCAAAGCCAATGCCTTAATTAATGAGTTGATCGAGAAAGTGGCAAAGTTGGAAAAGGCCAAGGAGGCCAGGACAACTACTTTGGCGAAGGTGGCGGCATTGGAGGAGGTCATTTACGTGCTTAAATCTGAACGGGCAAGTGAAGCGGAAACAACCGTGCTAAGGGAGGCACGGCTTTATGAGCAAATTGGTTGGCTAGAGAGAGAGAGAGATGTTTCAAGCCTTAGTGATCAAGTTGTTGCTCTTGAGGCCGAGAAGGCATGACGGTTGGCCCGACCGTCCTCCTCTCATACTTCTGCTTTCCCCGACGTTCCACGACACTTATACGAGATATAGATCCACACCGAGGCTCAGCTGTACATATATAAGAATTTGATGATGGCGGGGAAGGTTCCTGAGGCCTATTTTAAGGATGCTCGTTTCAAGGCGTGTGCCGCTAGGATTGCCTGTGGTTATGACCCTGCTACGCTGAGGATCGGTGATGGTGAAGATGATTTAGACGGGCTTGCATCAGATTCTTGGTATGATGACGAGTATTCCGATAGCGGTGGCGATGATGAAGATGGCGCTGTTGGGCCGGGCGATGAAGGCGGCGATGGTGAATGTGGGGACGACATAGAGTAGTACTTTGTACTTAGTTTTTGTGTTCTCTTTTTTTTGTGGGCGTCTTTCTGGCCATTTGTAAGATATTTTTTGGAATGGAATGACCACAACCCTCTGTTGTATGTTATTGGGCCTTTTTATTTTTCTTCGAATGTTTTTCTTCAGAAGAATTGTGTTGGTATGTGCTATTTTGAACATGGTCGAGTATATCTTTGATTGAAATTGGGTGAAGTCCCATGTCATCGTACTTAACTCAAACTAAGTTAACTTGTAGATCGAACTCAAGTCAGGTTGAGCATGAGTCGAATTCGAGTGTGGTCGGATATGATTCTTTACTAATTCGAACGAGGTCGAACGTATTAATTCGAACGAGGTCGAATATCACGTTAATTAATTCGAGCAAGGTCGAATGTGAGTGCATTGGTTGGTGCAGAGCTAACTTGGTAGAGACAAACGAACATCATGTGTTTTGTATGCTTTGCTTACATATATTCATTGGAGAAGTTTACACACTTTTTAGACAGGCATTCCAGTCCCAGTCTATCTAGTCTCTTCATTGGGCGACTTGGAAAAGTATTGAGAGGTCGGGCAATGAACATACTGGTCTGCACCTTCAATGTAATTTAACTCAAAACGTCCTCCTCGTCGCCTCAGTAAAACCTTTCTGAGAAAATCCAATTGGGACAAAACTCAGGTGAGGGAAAAAGAGTACAACTCGGGGAATGTTTTCCCTTAGAAGTTAAAGTATTTGAGGTGAGCGACGTTCCAGTTGTTTGGCAGTAGTTTTCTTTCCATCGTTTTTAGTTGGAACGTCCTCTTGCTTGCTGCCTCTGTAATTTTATATGGGCCATCCCAATTAGTCCCTAGCTTTCCTTCTCGTGATTCTTTGCCCGCCTGTGTTTTGGCTTTGAGTACGTAAAAGTCCCCTACTTTGAGCAGACTGACCTTGACTTTTTTGTTGCAGTATCGCTTTGCTTGTTGTTTCTGAGCGACCATCTTTATGTAAGCCATGTCTCTTCGCTTTTCGACCTCGTCGAGGTCTTGCCTCATGTTTTCGCCGTTAGTCGGTCCGCTATCGTGTGAATATCTCAGACTTGGTTCTCCAACCTCGACCGGTATTACTGCATCAGTCTCATAGACTAGCGAGTATGGTGTTTCTCCTATGCTCATTTTTGGCGTTGTGCGGTATACCCATAGCACTTCCGACGGCAATTTCGGCCACAGTCCCTTGGCGTTCTCGAGCTTCTTTTTCATGATGTTTAATATTGACTTGTTAGAGGACTCCACTTGAACATTGCCCGCGGGATGATATGGCGTGGAGAGTATTATTTTGATGTGCCATTTTTCAAAGAACTCGACGATCTTTTTCCTAGTTAATTGGGGCCCGTTGTCACAACTGATTTCTTTGGGGATGCCGAAGCAGCATATGATATTCCTCCATATGAATGTGATCACTTATTGCTGTATTTGGGCGAATGCACCTGCTTCTACCCACTTGGAAAAATCGTCAGTTAAAAACTAAAAGAAATCGTACATTACCTCGTCCTGCTGGGAGGGGTTCGATGATGTCCATTCCCCATTTGATGAAAGGCCAGGGTGAGGTTATTGAGTGGAGGTGCCCGCCCGCTTAGTGGATCATGGGGGCGTACTTTTGGCATTGCTCGTATTTTCTTGCGAAGTCGGCAACCTCTTGTCACACCTCCTTTTTCACCTACAACCCGGAAAAAGGTATATGTAAAGGGAGTTTTTCTAATTAAAGGACAATCGAAACGGGATTTATTTTAAGAAATTCAGAGTCGCCACTTGGGAGATTTATGGTGTCCCAAGTCACCGTTGGAATCCCGAATCGAGGAAAATATGACTCTGTTTAACAGTCCGCGAACCAGAAATCCGAGTAAGGAATTCTGTTAACCCGGGAGAAGGTGTTAGGCACTCCCGAATTCCGTGGTTCTAGCACGGTCGCTTAACCATTTATACTTGGCTTAAATTATTTAGTTATGTGTTTAGAAACTACATGCATTTTTACCTTTACCGCTTTTAATTACGTGATTTACTCGTACTTAAAGAATTATCGAGTTACGCATACGTATACTCGTGTGGTTTGGCATGTCAAGAGTCATGTCACGCGTACGTGTACACAATTCACAACACTTAATTTATTTAAGAAAAAAAAAACTTAGTCAAAGTCGCGCGGACGCGAACCTTAATTTATTTTTGAAAATTCGTAATTATGTCACGCGAACATATCTACAATCACAATAATATTTTAATAGGCCCTAAAGGTTTCTCTAGGAATATTTATTATTTTACCTCTACATTATTAAATTAACACAAGAGCCATTTGTTACTAAGTGTCTAACTATGGCTTGCCTCAAATTTCCATTTTTTAAGACCCTAATTATTTAACACTAAAGTACTTGAGAAGTCCCTTCCAAACAACAAGGCTTTATTAAACCATTTTATTAGCGGAAGGGCCTGAATATTTTGGCAACGCCGGCTGCAAGCAAGGACTTCAGGATCGAATCCCTGAAGCCATACCTACCAGTGATCTCTCATAATCTTTTTAACCGTTAAGGAGGGGAGAAAAAGGAGTCGGGGCATGAATAAGAACTTTATATATATCAATCAACAATAATCCCCTTTTAAACTAAGGCATAAACTATATGGAAACATCAATTGGTTACAGTTAAGACCAGACTATCTATACATACATAGCCAAAATTTCAGCAGAAGCTATTGTTGTATACAATCTATACCTTGAGCACAGTTGGACAACTTAACACATGAATCACAACAAGAAAACAAAAGTATAAACAGCAGAATCTAATAGAATTTAACATTCAAACAAGACTCTTATTCAAATTCCAATTCGAACATCCAAATCTGTATACAAATTCAATCTGGTTCCAACTTGTGGCACTTCATTTGTTAGCAAAGGGTATGAAGGAATACCTGGAAATGAAAGTCAAAAGGGGGTGAGATCAGAAGTAAAAACAACAGCAATCACCAGCAGCAACAAAACAGTCCCAGTTTTAATCCAGTTATTAACCCCAGATAGTTCAATGAAACAGTATATGGAAAATGGTTTCAGCCAATTCGAAATTGAAAACAAGAAAATAGAAATCAATGAAACAGTAAATTCCAGTTTTTTTCCCAGTATTTTCAGAATATTTTCTTGTCTCCCTCTCTCAGAATCTCTTCCAAGTTTTCTTACCTTTCTGCCCCTGTATATCCAGTGTATCCAGAGTGTATATCGAGTGTATACCGCTCTCTTCGCCCCCCTCTTTTTTTTCTTCTCTAATCTGATTTTCAACTCCCTTAAATGGGCATTCAATTAGTGCATTTTCCACTACCAATTCAACTTTTCATTTCTTTAATCATCCACTTAATTGTCCACTAAATTAGTGATTTTAGTTAATTTGATAATGCAAATACTACCCTACCATTATTAGAAGCTTCTCAATTAGTAAATTGGTCAAACCAGATTTTCCTCTTCTTATTCTCTTTTCCTTTTCAATTTTCTTTTCCTTTTTCTTTTCAACAATTAAAACTAAAATCCTAATTAATTATAAAACAACAAATTAACTTAAAAATACTAATTAATTCTAACTAATAATTATCACAAATAATTAAATGCCAAATTAAAAGAAAATCACACAATTTGACTAAAATTACAAAAATATGTTATATTTTTTTTTGAATTTTCATTTTTGTAAAACATCTAATTATTAATTAATTCCAAAAATGTAAAAATCAAATCTCAAATGAAAATGCTATATTTTTGTATTTTTAATGCATTAACAAAATTAAACATGCACACAAATATATGCGAACAATCAGGGAAATCACACAATAATTCCTAAAAATAACACATAATTAAAGAAAAGACCTAATTTTGGGAATTCTTTTGGAGTAATTCGTATGAGGCAAAAAATCGCGTGCTCACAACTGCCCCTCTTTGTCTGGAAACATGAAGAGTTTTCGTGCAAAGATAAAGTGAGCGGATACGAGCGATTTTTGCCTGTTTGAATACTCCGTGGGGAAGCATTTTTGAAAGATTTGACCGAATCTCTGCTTCAACGGTTTCCTACATATCCTTGGCTATAAAGGAATCAGGTCAATATAGTTCGGGAAGTTTTGGTAGCTGGGACTACCATGAAGCTGCGATTTTGCTGTTACTGCTGCTGCTGCTGCTGCTGATACTGCCTACTGACCTCCTTATTACACCATGACAAAAATGAAGAAGCTAGACTAAGCTATAATCTATGCTTTACAAAGATTTATTTCTAAACTTGATCTTGTGACTGATGTTGCCTTGTCGATTTGTGCTTCCTCCGCTGTTTCTTTACTTCTGGCTCGACTTGTGGTCTTTCTTCTGATTCCTGCTGGGGATTTTTGTTGTAACCCTCCGCTTTACTGACTTCAAACTTCAATGTATTCCTCTGTTATATGGGCGGGCTCCCAACTTCAAAACTTGAAAAATGTAAAGACTGAAATATATTCCCTGCTCTCCAGGCGGGCTCCTGACTGCTAAACTTGAACTGCTTCTCCCTGTTCTCCGAGCGGGTACCTGATTGCTAGACTTGAAATGTATTCCTTGCTCTCCAGGCGGGCTCCTGACTGCTAACTTGAAATGTATTCCCTGCTCTTCAGGCGGGCTCCTGAATTCAACCAAAATAGACGAAAACAAAGGAAATTTTTCTGCCCCAGTTTGGGTATCTGGGAACATATGTAAGTGTAAAACGAATCACATTACCAAATATCAATAAGAACTTGAAAACTAAAACTTGAATTGTACTCCCTTGTTCTCCAGGCGGGCTCCTGACTGCTAACTTGAACTGTTACTCCTTGTTCTCCAGGTGGACGCCTGATTGCCAAAACTTGAATTGTATTCCCTTGCTCTCCAGGTGGGCGCCTGATTGCTGAAACTTGAATTGTATTCTCTTGCTCTCCAGGTGGGCGCCTGATTGCTGAAAATTGACTTGCTTCTCCCTGTTCTCCAAGCGGGTCCCTTATTTCAACAAAAATAGACAAAACAAAGAAAATTTTTTGCCCCAGTTTGGTAGCTAGGCGCATATGTGAGTGTTAAACTGAATCATATTACCAAATATTACTAAGAATTTGAAAGCTATGTCCCATTATCCAGGGGGTCCGGACAACTCTTAAATAAACGACAATTTTAAATCTAAGCTATATCTTTTAAAGGTATGACTTCCGCTAAATCTTGTTATCTAAGAGGGTCTTAAACTACTCCCTATTATCCAGGAGGGTCCTGACAACTCTTAACTAAACGACAATTTCAAATCTATGTTGTATCTTCTAAAGGTGTTACTTCCGCTAAATCTTGTTATCTAAAAGGGTCGGTCTTAAACTATTCCCCATTATCCAGGAGGGTCCTGACAACTCTTAATTAAACGACAATTTTAAAGCTGAATTATATCTACTGAAGGTATGTCTTATGCTAAATCTTGTTATCCAAGCCAGTTTTAAACTACGTCCCATTATCCAGGAGGGTCTTGACAATCAAAAATCAAGTCTTATCTTAAGCGTGACAATTTTACGGCTAAACTATATTACCTTACAACAGAACTTATGCTAAATCTTGTTATCTAATGGAAATCTTAAAGCTAGGTCTCATTATTCAGAAGGGTCCTGGAAACTCCTAATTGAATCCTATCTTAAACATGCAATCTTTGAAACCAACTTATATTCCTTTGGGGTACATTTATGCTAGAATTTTCTATTTATGATTGTTTCATTTTTTTTAAACTAGGTCCGATTTTCTAGGAGGGTCCTGACAACTCCTAGCTGAATTCTATCTACAGAATTTTTTTTTGAAACCAACTTATATTCTTTTGGGGTACATTTATGCTAGATGTTACTACTCATGATTGTTTTGAATTTTAAACTAAGTGCCATTTTCCAGGAGGGTCCTGAAAATTTCAAATTAAATCTCACCTTAAGAGTGACAACTTCAAAGCTAAATCATATTTCCTAAAGGTAAAACTTACGCTAAATCTTATTTTCTATGAAGGTCTTAGAACTAAATCCCATTGTCCAGGAGGGTCCTGAACACTTAAAACTAAATCCCATTATCCAGGAGGGTCCTAAAAATTAAAAATCAAACTTGTTTGGTGACTGCCTTTCTGCACGGAGGGTTTCTCCGAAACAAACGAACTTTTCCTGCCCCTGTTTTAATCAAAGAAAAATCTTGTTAGTTTAAAATGTGGTGGTTGGTTTGTGGACTTGACTTTGAGGGCGGTTGCTCCTTCACTTCTCATGATAATCGATTTCTACTCGAAGACCTTGCTTGTTCCTTGACTAATCACTTTCTTTGTCATCCTTACCACAGAAAGTACCTCTTCCATTCAGACCCAATACCTTCTATCTGTTGCATTTCTCATGAACCGACATCTACCAAACCTTTGTGTTTCACATGACCCCCACGGTATATTGATTATTACCAACTTCAATGCGTACGTTGTTCTTTCCTGATTTAAATCACTAGCCTTGGTCTTGAGGTCTATTGCTCCATCACTTGCCATGATAGCTTTGATTTTTGCATGGAAGATCTTGCTTGTCACTGGTTTACCACCTTTTTTGTCCCTTGTATTTCACATGGATCCCAACGCATATTGATTGTTACCAACTCAGTGTGTATGTTGTTCTTCCTTGACTTAAACCACTAGCCTTGGCTTTGAAGTCTATTGCTCCCTCGCTTGCCATGATAACTTTGATTTCTGCATGGAAGACCTCGCTAGCCACTGGTTAACCACTTTTTGTGAATCTTATCACAGAAAATACCCTTAATCTATTAACCTAACACCCTCCATCTGTTGCATTGTCCATGAATTGATATGTACCAAACCTTTGTATTTCATAAGGATCCTAAAGCATGTTGATTATTACCAGCTCAATGCGCTTGTTGTTCTTTTCTGACTTATGACATTTCGATGTGTTAGCCAGACCCCATTTTGTGCAATTGGACAGCCGGTGGAAAATTTTGAAGTCATTTCTCACTTATTTTGACCCAACAGACTCAGGAAGAGGAAGTAAATAAGACAAGAGGAACATAGTAAAGGACAAAGGAAAGAGATGATTCCTAACAAGAAAATTACAAAGTAGAAACCTATTAGATGTGGATACCAACTCTAATGACCATGACATGCACCTGTGGCCTATTCTGTTTAGCAAGTCTAATGTTCAACTCCTGTTATACCCTAAACCGTGAAACTGGGCTTCAATGCTCTGGTTATCCAATCCGATTCACAGTCCTTATTCGACTTGTAATGCCCGAAGGGTTTTCACCATCAAGCCTCTCTCATTTTGTTCTTTCTCTCAACTTACTGTCGCCTTACGGTGTCCGCGAGGGTTTTCACCAATAAGACTCTCATTTTTATTTCTCTCAGCTCCCGTCGCCTTACGTTGCCCGTGAAGGTTCCGTGAAGGTTTTCACCTCTAAGACTCTCATTTTATTTCTCTGCTTGGACCAGAGTGTTGCCCCTGATATGATTCACCTTTACTCGATTGACTTAGCATCTCTCGAAAACTGGTCAGAAGGTCTTTCTTTGGACCGTAATGTGGACTTTGGATGGGGTTAGGAAGAAAGGATATCAAAGGCTCAAAACAATTTGAATGGGTTCAAAATTACAACTTTCGGAATGAGATTTCCTACCACAACCACCACTTCTGCCCCAGTTTCTTTGCTTGGGGACTTTTGGATTTTTATTTTGATGAGACCGAACCATGGGGCTGCCTACGTATACTTAAAAGGAATCAGGTCGAACGTAGTTCATGTCATAGGAATTGCTCTGTTGTTGTGATTTTTCTTTTCTCTTTTCTTTTCTTTTCTTTTCTTTCTTCCTTTTTTTTGTTGTTTTGTTGTTTTTTTCTTTCTTCTTTTTCCTCTTTTTTTTTTCTTTTTCTTCTTTTCTCTTCTTTTTTTTGTTCAATTTTCATTTTTCTTCTCTCCCTTTTCGTTCTATTCTTTTCTCCTTTTCCTTTACTTATCTTTTACGCTTGTGTTTCTGATCTTTGCTACTGATTCGGAAAGAAGGGTATGAAAGAAAATAAATGAGGCTCAAAGGGGTAACGAAGGATAAGGTGTTTAGATAGCAAAACAAAATGTCTTCGTCATTCCAATCTTCAAAACATGCCAAGTACAAATAACACAATTAAACAAACCAAGGAAAACAATCGTAACATCTCTTGATTGTACCAGACTTGATAACCATATCTACACATTCGCCTTCTACATCTGTTAAATATAAATCACCATTGGACAACACTCTCACCCTCATTACCACGAACGACTCCTGTCAATTTGGGCAAACTTGCCTTTAGCTTCAACCCGATGCGGCATGATGCATTTTAGTAGGGTTTTCTTTACGTTCTACCTGCCCCAGTTTCACACAATTCGGGCTGGAAGTGATCTCAAAATGCCTTTACTTATTTCCCTCAAATGTCCCTATCATCTTCAAAATTGTTCCATTGCTTCATAACCAAACTGACTTTAAGACCAGGCCTAGAATTTTGCATACATGTCATGTCACTAGAACAAGCATTAGAAAAAAGACAAAATGAAATGATAGAAAAGAACTAAACAAAGAAAACAACTGGAAATAACAAAAGACAGGACATTGCATTAGACAGACGGTGAAACGGTTCGAATAACAAAACAAGTAAAACAAACTGGGATACAACCCTGGAACAAACCTAGACAGCACTAAATGAGATATTACGACTAAAGGAACTAGACAAAATAAAAGGATAGAAGGGTTTGAGTCACAAGACAATATCCGGATTACAACCCTGAAATAACCCGGATAACAGAAATGACAACAAAATAAACCACCAAACTCCTCCCTGGCTAACCAAGAAAAGAGTGTCTTTCCAATCACCAAACTCAACATCTTAGCCACTGACTTCTGCATCAACAATACTAGGACCTTCACAAGTCTCCATCACATTGTTCTTAGCAAATTTCTTTTGGGTTCCCTTTGCCTGCTCTTTCTTAGGATCAACCTCTAATAGCGTTGAAAGCTTTGTAGCATGTGGACCTCCAAGGTTCTCAGAAGAATTCTCATATTCCTTTAAAAATAAATCATACCCATCATATGCGTCTCATTATGCATAGGCGATGGACTTTAGCTAGTGTCTGCTGCATCTGAATTTTCCACAACAATGTCGCCTGCATCAATAAGCTTTTGAATCGCATTCTTCAGATTCCAACACTTCTCTATGTCATGCCCCGGGGCATCTGAGCAATATGTGCCCCTTTGAGAAAAATCAAACTTCTTTGGAAGAGGGTTTGCCATTTTTATCTGGATCGGCTTCAACATGTCCAATTGCTTCAACTTTTGGAACAAACTGGCGTATGACACTCCCAATGGGGTGAAAGCCTTTTCTTTTTCAGCAACCTCTCATTCTTAAATGCTTGATTAGGCCAGAAACCTGATCCAGGGGGTTTTCGGTAGGCTCGTGTGGGTGGATAGGCATTTCATAGAGCTGGGTACTGAGAGAGCGATGTACGATTTTGGGAGTTCCGCGGAAAGAAGTGGCATTGGGGAGGATCATCTGGTGCGTCAGGATATCCCCGGGGACGATGTCGAGGCTGGAAGTGTTGATTGGGAAAGTCCATCGGATCATCTTTTCTGTTTCTCTTTCTTCCACCCAAGCTTACTGGGATGTTTTGAAGTCTTTCGAACAACTCATGATTTTGCCTGACTTGATTCCCTCTTCTACTAGCTCCCCCATTTTTAACACATCTTTGAAAGGCTTTCCCAAGGCCGGGATCAAATGACTGAAGTAGGTGGGCCTTTGGGCTCGTAGGAAAAGCTCAACCATTTCTTCTTCACCAATCGGGGTATTGACTCGAGAAGCCTGTTCCCTCCATCTGAGCCCAAACTCTTTAAAGCTTTCCTCCGGCTTCTTTTCCATTCTAGATAGGGAGGAGCGTTCTGGGGTAACGCCTGATCTGTACTGAAAGTAACAAAATCTTGAGTCATGTCTCCCAATGTAGGCCACTTACCAACATCTTGACGAATATGCCACTCCAAAGCTGCCCCAGTTAGGCTCTTACTGAAATATGCCCTCAACAGGACATTTTTCTCTCCAACACTTCTCATTTCACTGCAACAGACCCTCAGGTGGGCTACCGGATCTCCACACCCATCATACAAGTTAAATTTTGGCACTTTGAACCCCGCGGGCAGGCGAATGTCAGGGGACACAAACAGTTCTTTGTAAGCCATGCTACCCTGGTCTTCCCTTCTTTGTTTGTTCTTCAAGGATTTTTCTATGCCTTTCAGCCTCCTGGGTATCCCTTCTTTCCCTTCTCTTCCTGTGAACCTTTCATTTTCAACATGAAGCTTATCCCGATGGCTCTTCTTGTATGAGTCAGGAACCTTGTAGGCAACCTCTATGGGGTAATTTTGGTCATGAGCTTTGAGTGGATATTCATTGTTGGGAATAGTGGATATGACAGGAGGGCACTTTTGGGAAAAGATAGTTGGAGGACGAGTGATGGAGCTACTAGGGTGGTTGGGAAAGTTGTGATAAGCGGGTAGATCTGGAGAGTATGGAGGATCATCAGGCATTGTGTCCGGAGTTTGGGTAAGGGCAGCATCTAGGAAGCTAGGTAGTGGCGGGGGTGGTGTCTTCCCAGTCATCCAAGCCTGATACATGTCCGCCATGTGTTGTCTTAACATCTCTACCTCTTCAACCAACCCATTGTCCTGTTCAACCAACTGCTTTCGGGCACAGGTATCAACCAACTCAGTTCTGTTGTTGTCTGCCATTGCCTTTTGATTTTGTGTTGTAGAGAAGAGTTACCATTTTAAAAACCACAAACCAACCACCCTTCTGCTATGAATATAACAAAATGAGGCCATCACGTTAGCGTTAGGGCATTTAACAACAAAAATATCACATTGCGTGCAATGCACCTAGCCATAATTAACGGTTCTAGAATGACTTCGAGGGTCATAAGGTCACTTGGCATCATCCCAATTTGTTCATTTCGACCTCCCTTTTCTTTGCTTTTCTAGCACTTGCTTGATCATTTTCCTTCCTCTTTTTTTTTCTAATTATCACTCTTTTCTTTCCTCTCATTTCTCACGTCCCATAATTTCACCCTTTTTTCTTTTCTTTTTTTCCCTTTTTTTTTTCTTTTAAAAAAATAAAATGATTCGATCGAACCCTATGTAGGTTGCCTACGTATCATGACGCCGCATGAATCAGATCTTTGCGTAGTTCTGGAAGAACCGGAATAAAGTAAAAAAACTGACATTATCCTTTTTTCTTTTTTATCTTAGCGACTACTCTGATGAGAAAAGAGAAATAAAACCAGCAAATCCTTTTTTAAAAATATCACATTGCGTGCAATGCACCTAGCCATAATTAACGGTTCTAGAATGACTTCGAGGGTCATAAGGTCACTTGGCATCATCCCAATTTGTTCATTTCGACCTCCCTTTTCTTTGCTTTTCTAGCACTTGCTTGATCATTTTCCTTCTACTTTTTTTTTTCTAATTATCACTCTTTTCTTTCCTCTCATTTCTCACGTCCCATAATTTCACCCTTTTTTTCTTTTCTTTTTTCCCCTTTTTTTTCTTTTAAAAAAATAAAATGATTCGATCGAACCCTATGTAGGTTGCCTACGTATCATGACGCCGCATGAATCAGATCTTTGCGTAGTTCTGGAAGAACCGGAATAAAGTAAAAAAACTGACATTATCCTTTTTTCTTTTTTATCTTAGCGACTACTCTGATGAGAAAAGAGAAATAAAACCAGCAAATCCTTTTTTTTTTGAATTTTCTAGACTTAAACGTTTTATGACCTATTCTAAACTCAAGATTAACGGACATGTTTTTTTTTTGTATATATCCTTTTGACACAAATACTATATTAAGGAAATATCCTAGAAGAGAAAAATATTTTTTTTGATTCTTTTTTTTAGGAAGAAAATCTAAATAATAAACCACAGAAAAAATGTTTTGAATTTTCATTTGATATCCTGACGCAAGATTTCGAAACAAGCAATGAAAAAGATAAAACAGAATATTTTTGGATTTCAATTTTGATGGCCTAAAGGAAAAATTCTAATGATAAACAAAAGATAAAGTATGTTTTTTTTTCTATGTACAATATCCTAAAGGTCTAATGAAAAAAAAATCATCTTTCATTAATTTCCCAAAGAAACACCTCACAAGAAAATCTTTTTGAATTTTAGAATTAACACCTTAAAGAAAGCTTTTTAAAGAAGCACTAAAATAATTTTTTTTTAATTTTGGTCCTAATATAATAGAGAAAATATAAAAACAATTCATTTTAAGTACTAGATATTAATTGCCTAAAAAAACCATCTCAAAGGAGAATTTTTTTTATTTCTTATAACAAAAACGCAAAAATTCTTCTTCTTTTTTCTTTTTTTTTTTGGATTTTCGACTTGTAACATATTTTCACAAACAAAATAAGAAATACAATAACAAAAGACTCGGTAAACTTAACCTGATTATTACAAACTCTAACATCACTTAAAAGACTAAATACTACTATACAGGACTAGAAAATAAAACAAAAACAATTGACTCAAAAACATAAAATGGCTCCTCGAGCAGCTCCTGAATGCAGTGATCCTGTGGTATCTGTCATGCTCAAACTCCAGTAAGTAGATCCACACATGTATGAGAAAAATTAAACTAGCACTATATGAGACAATAATATTTCCTAAGACACATGCAAGACATGATTGAGGCTATTTTTGTAAAATGGCTTATTTGGCCAAAAGGTGGCTAGAAGTGCAAAATTTGGCTATGACCCTGCAAAGCTTAGAACCTAAGATTTACTAGGAAGACCGGACCCTATGTGGGTTGCCTACGTATCACGCCCTGAAAGACGAGAATCAGGTATGCGTACTTCGGGCAGATTGGATACGGGCGAGAATAATAATAAAAAAAATAACTGACATATAGAAAACACATTTTTTGTCTTTTTTCTTTTTCGAAAAATGATGAAACATATAAAATCTTTTTGGATTTTTTTTCTTTTTTTTTTGATTTTTTTTTGATTTTTGAAAAAATGATAAAAAATTTAAAATCTTTTTGAAGTTTCCAAGCTCTTTTTTCTTAATAAAATGTAACAAAAAATATAATTGGGCCCTACTCGCTTCATCCTCACACTTCAGCCTCTCTCTCTTTAATTTCTCTTTTTTTCCTTTTTTTTTCATTCGCCCTCAATTATCATTGGTCCACCAAATGACCTTTTTACTCTTGAAGGAATGCAACATGTAGCACACATGATGCATCAAGATGGTCTATTATTTTGGGCACACCTGTCCTAGACGGACTCAACCCCTGTGTTGAGTCCCCTAAGTCAAATGCACATGATGCAAATAAGCGTTCCTACTAGGGATCCGGCATGAAGTTGAGTTATTCTAGGTTCAGAACCTGGGTGTTTGTTCTAGACCTAGCTTACCCGAGCGGACAGCTCGAGCCGAGGGGGGGCAGCGTACCGGGAATACAGAAGCTTCGCTGGCATTGCAACTTGTCCGAACCTCGTTCTAAATTTGGGATATGACTCTAACAGAAAAGAAGTTACACGAAGTGCACACTTCTTCATGATTTAGAAGACTCAGAGAGAAGAGGGATTTCGCAACAGTTATATACAGTTCCCGGAATATCAAAGCGGTAAAAGCAATCAATTAGCACATTAGGCCCAAATCATGTAACAAAATCAGATAATGAATAAAGCCAACTATAACAATTATTCTAAGCTCGAATTCTTGAACCCTGAACCAGAGATTCTGGGTTTGCGTCGCCAGAGCTGTCATACCTCCTTTTTCACCTACACCCCGGAAAAGGGTATATGTAAAAGGAGTTTTTCTAATTAAAGGACAATCGAAACGGGATTTATTTTAAGAAATTCAGAGTCGCCACTTGGGAGATTTATGGTGTCCCAAGTCACTGTTGGAATCCCGAATCGAGGAAAATATGACTCTGTTTAACAGTCCGCGAACCAGACATCCGAGTAAGGAATTCTGTTAACCCGGGAGAAGGTGTTAGGCACTCCCGAATTCCGTGGTTCTAGCACGGTCGCTTAACCATTTATACTTGGCTTAAATTATTTAATTATGTGTTTAGAAACTACATGCATTTTTACCTTTACCGCTTTTAATTACGTGATTTACTCGTACTTAAAGAATTATCGAGTTACGCATACGTATACTCGTGTGGTTTGGCGTGTCAAGAGTCATGTCACGCGTACGTGTACACAATTCACAACACTTAATTTATTTAAGAAAAAAAACTTAGTCAAAGTCGCGCGGACGCGGACCTTAATTTATTTTTGAAATTCGTAATTATGTCACGCGAACATGTCCACAAGCACAATAATATTTTAAACGGCCCTAAAGGTTTCTCTAGGAATATTTATTATTTTACCTCTACATTATGAAATTAACACAAGAGCCATTTGTTACTAAGTGACTAACTATGGCTTGCCTCAAATTTTTATTTTCTAAGACCCTAATTATTTAACATTAAAGTACTTGAGAAGTCCCTTCTAAACAACAAGGCTTTATTAAACCATTTTATTAGCGGAAGGGCCTGAATATTTTGGCAACGCCGGCTGCAAGCAAGGACTTCAAGATCGAATCCCTGAAGCCATACCTACCAGTGATCTCTCATAATCTTTTTAACCGTTGAGGAGGGGAGAAAAACGAGTCGGGGCATGAATAAGAACTTTATATATATCAATCAACAATAATCCCCTTTTAAACTAAGGCATAAACTATATGGAAACATCAATTGGTTACAGTTAAGACCAGACAATCTATACATACATAGCCAAAATTTCAGCAGAAGCTATTGTTGTATACAATCTATACCTTGAGCACAGTTGGACAACTTAACACATGAATCATAACAAGAAAACAAAAGTATAAACAACAGAAGCTAATAGAATTTAACATTCAAACAAGACTCTTATTCAAATTCCAATTCGAACATCCAAATCTGTATACAAATTCAATCTGGTTCCAACTTGTGGCACTTCATTTGTTAGCAAAGGGTATGAAGGAATACCTGGAAATGAAAGTCAAAAGGGGGTGAGATCAGAAGTAAAAACAACAGCAATCACCAGCAGCAACAAAATAGTCCCAGTTTTAATCCAGCTATTAACCCCAGATAGTTCAATGAAACAGTACATGGAAGATGGTTTCAGCCAATTCGAAATTGAAAACCAGAAAATAGAAATCAATGAAACAGTAAATTCCAATTTTTTTTCCAGTATTTTTAGAATGTTTTCTTGTCTCCCTCTCTCAGAATCTCTTCCAAGTTTTCTTAGCTCTCTGCCCTTGTATATCCAATGTATCCAGAGTGTATATCGAGTGTATACCGCTCTCTCCGCCCCCTTCTTTTTTCTTTATCTCCGAATTTCCTAGCCTTCTACCCTCTTTTAATGTTCTCCCTCTCTCAGAATCTCTTCCAAGTTTTCTTAGCTCTCTGCCCCTGTATATCCAGTGTATCCAGAGTGTATATCGAGTGTATACCGCTCTCTCCGCCCCCTCTTTTTTTCTTCTCTAATCTGATTTCCAGCTTCCTTAAATGGGCATTCAATTAGTGCATTTTCCACTACCAATTCAACTTTTCATTTCTTTAATCATCCACTTAATTGTCCACTCAATTAGTGCTTTTAGTTAATTTGATAATGCAAATACTACCCTACCACTATTAGAAGCTTCTCAATTAGTAAATTGGCCCAACCAGATTTTCCTCTTCTTATTCTCAATGGGTTTGGCTGAGTTTTGGTTTTGGGCCTGGCTAAATTGGCCCAACCAGATTTTCCTCTTCTTATTCTCTTTTCCTTTTCAATTTTCTTTTCCTTTTTCTTTTCAACAATTAAAACTAAAATCCTAATAAATTATAAATCACCAAATTAACTTAAAAATACTAATTAATTCTAGCTAATAATTATCATAAATAATTAAATGCTAAATTAAAAGAAAATCACAATTTGACTAAAATTACAAAAATATGTTATATTTTTTTTTGAATTTTTATTTTTGTAAAACATCTAATTATTAATTAATTCCAAAAAATGTAAAAATCAAATCTCAAATGAAAATGCTATATTTTTGTATTTTTAATGCATTAACAAAATTAAACATGCACACAAATATATGCGAACAATCAGGAAAATCACACAATAATTCCTAAAAATAACACATAATTAAAGAAAAGACCTAATTTTGGGAATTCTTTTGGAGTAATTCGTATGAGGCAAAAAATCGCATGCTCACACCTCTTTTTTCATCATGGGCCAATAGTAGCCGGCTCGTACTAGGCATCTAACGAGAGCTCGATTACTGGTATGAGCTCCGCAGTGACCTTCATGAACTTCCTTGAGGACGCACTACGCTTGATTTGGGCCTAAGCACTTTGCTAGGGGTTGCCATACGTTCTTTTGTACAGGTCGTTGTTGATGATGTTGTACCTGGCCGCCTGTATTCGAAGTTTTTTGGCTTCTTTTTTATCGTCTAGGAGCACCAGTCCTACAAATATGAGACAATACGATTGCGCCAGTCCCAAGTCAAGTTTATTTTTCATACCTCGATTTGATCAATCGATGATTGGAGGAGAGTGACCATGTTCCCTTCTCCGGTTATGCTTTTGGTGGCCCCTACCATTTTGGCGAGACCGTCCGCTTCGATGTTCTGCGCTCAAGGTATTTGATCAAGCTGGTATTCGTCAAACTCGGGTAACAGTTTGCAGATTTTGGCCTTGATTTGGAAAGTCCCTATGACTTGATTGTCGGCGAATTATGAGTCGCATCGTAGGACTACTCGTCGTGCTTCGTACTTGAGTGCTAATTTTAATCCTGTGATCATGGCCTCATACTCGGACTCATTGTTAGTCATATCAGGGCACACTATGGACTGACAAATTATTTCGCCTGTTGGGACCTCGAGCCCTAGTCCTAGCCCAAATCCTGACGTGTTAGAAGCACCATCGGTGTACAGAACCCATTGGTCGTGCATTTTGGTGGAAGTACTGGCGGCTTCCCTTTCGACTTCGGGCATTGTCTTTGCACTAAAGTCAGCAACAAAGTCGGCAAGTACTTGCGACTTTATCGCCGTTCGCGGCTGATACTTTATATCATGCTCGCTCAGCTCTATGGCCCATTTTGTCAATCTACCCGATAGTTCGGGTTTATGTAGGATACTCCTTAAGGCAAAGGTCGTGAACACTGAGATGGGGTGGCACTGGAAATAGGGTCTAAACTTTCGTGAAGCTACGACCAAAGCTAGGTCTAGCTTATCGAGGTGGGGGCACCTCGTTTCAGCGTCGACCAAAGTTTTGCTAATATAGTATATTGGAGACTGCGTACCTTTACTTTCTCGGACCAGGACTGCACTTACTGCAACATCGAACATGGCCAGGTAGATAAGGAGACGTTCTCCAGGTTCTGTCTTAGCGAGCAATGAGGGCGAAGACAGGCATGCCTTTAGTTCTTTTAAGGTGTCGACGCACTCGGAATTCCATTGGAGTCCGCTGTCTTTTTTGAGTATACCAAAAAAATTGTGGCACCTATCAGAGGACCGTGAGATGAATCTTGACAGGGTGGCTATACAGCTGGTCAGCTTCTACACCTGCTTCTTACTGGTCAAATTCTCTGGTATTTCCTCTATAGCCTTGATTTGGTCGGGGTTGACCTTGATGCCTCATTACGATACTAAGAAACTGAGGAACTTTCCCGAGGTCACACCAAAGGCGCACTTCTCGGGGTTCAATTTCATATCGTACCTCCTGAGTATGTCGAAGGCTTCCTTCAAATGGTCGATGCAGTCTTCCTTTCTTTTTGACTTGACCAATATGTCGTCTATATATACTTCCGTGGTTTTGCCGAGTTGATTTTTGAATATTTTGGTCACCAGCCTCTGATATGTCGCGCCTACATTTTTCAACCCGAACGGTATAACCTTGTAGCAGTACATCCCCTGGTAGGTGATGAAAGTGGTTTTTTCCTGATCTTCTTCCTCCATGAGGATCTGGTTGTAACCCGAATAGGTGTCTAGGAAACTTAATAGCTCATGCCCGGTCATTGCGTCGATGAGTTGGTCGATATGGGGCAGTGGGAATGAGTCTCTTGGGCATGCTTTGTTCAGATCTGTGAAGTCCACCCACGTCCGCCACTTTTCGTTCTTCTTTTTCACCATGACCACATCGGCAACCCATTGAGGATATCTTGACTTCCTGATGGAGCCGTTTTCCAATAACTTCTCTACTTCTTCGTGGACGACCTCATTGATGGTGGGGTTGAACTTTCGTCTGACTTGCCTTACCGGGGGGTAGAAAGGGTCGATATTTAGCTTGTGTGTGGCGATTTATTTGGGGATGGCTGGCATATCTGCATGGGAAAAGGCAAATAGGTCTACGTTACTTTTTAAGAATTGACAAAATTAACCTGGCTCTTGGAGCTTGTGGCCGATGAAAGCTTTCTTGATGCGGTCATTATCATCGAGTTGGACGGGGTAGAAATCCTCCATAGTTGACCCTGTGGCTTCTACGATTTCGGGGTCTCTGATAACATCTTTCCCTTTATCACCATCTGACCCCGACTTTTTCAATTGCAATGCCTCCTTGGCTTTGCCTTTCAGTTATTGGTTGTATGTGCAGTCTTGGGCGATACGGTAGCATTCTCGGATAGTGCGTTGGTCTCCTCGAATGCTGAATACTCCCCAAGAGGTAGCAAATTTGATGACTTGATATAAGCTGGAGGGGATGGCTTTCATGACGTGTATTCAGGGTCAACCTATGATGGCTTTGTATGCTGTATCCTGGTCCATGATGTGGAATGCGGCCTCTAGAGTGACTTCGCCAGCCAGGACGGGTAGTGTGATTTCTCTGGATGTCCGCTCAACTGCATTATTGAAACCAGTCAGTGTGATACAATATGGAACTATCCTATCATCGAGATTCATTTGTGCGAGAAATCGAGGGTGGATGATGCATGCACCGCTCGCATCATCAACCATAATATGTTTTACATCAGTGTCTAAGATGCATAAAGTAATGACAAGAGCGTCATAAAGAGGGAAAACTAAATCATGGGTATCCGTCTTATCGAAGATGATACTTTCTTCGAGTTCGTCATACCACTCATGAGTGATTGATTATTTGAGTATCTGGGTGGTGGTGAACTTTACGCTATTGATTGATGCGTCGTTGCCCCCTCCGATGATCATTTGAATGGTACAAGCTGGGGAACGTGGTTTGGGAAGTCCCTGGTGTTGTTCGTGTCCTCAAGCGAAGTTGGCTCTTTCCCGTTCGCTCATCAACTCTTTGAAGTGTCCTTGGTGAAACATGTTCATGACCTCCTATATTAGGGCGATACAGTCCTCGATTTTGTGACCCCGCTCTTGGTGGAATTCACAGAGGGCATTTGACTTTCTGGTGCTCGGTTCGGATCTCATCTTCTGCGGCCATTTCACTTTTGGGCCGATCTTCTCCAGTGTGTCGACTATTTCTGGAGGGAAACATAGAAATTGTGAGCAGATAATAAAGGGGGCATACCTCTCTCACTTCGGTGGGTTCCCGTTTGTGGCCTGGATGGGCCTTCGTCGTGGCATGGAGGCGGCATGAGGGTGCCTCTGATGTAAGGCTGATGTCTTTCCCGATTAGGTGGGGGTCCTACTAGATCCCCCATGTTGCCACTTCTTTGGTCCTTCCTGGACCCCATTTGGACTGAGGTCAACTGTTGAGTAAGTCCATTGAGGTCATCCTCATCAGCTCTTACCTCGGCACAATAAGCATTGTGTATTTCATCTCAAGTGGTTGGATGGTATTTCATGAGTCGGCTTAGTAATTTTCTGGTTGCCCTCAAACCACTTTTGTTCATCCCGTTTTGGAAAGCGGCCACCGCCATCCCTTCCGATACATTTGGAAGAGTCATTCTCACACGGTTAAATTGGGCAAGGAAGTCCCTGAGTCCCTCGCCAGGTGATTACTTAATGGCAAAGATATCGTTCACCCTAGCCTCTGCTTTCTTAGCCCCGGCATGGGCAGTAACGAACTTGTCTGCCATCTCCTCGAATGTTTCTATGGGACATGTAGGTAACTGTGAGTACCAAGTCAACGCTCCCTCGGTTAGGGTTTTGCCAAACTTTTTCAGCAATATGGATGACCCTTGTTCTTTGGCTAGGTCATTGCCTTTCACTGCAGTGACATAATGGGTCACATAATCCTCATGCCGTCGTATATTTTTAAGCACGGGGGCATTTTAAAGGTTTTTAGTATGGTGTGTGGTGCAGCCTCGTCACTGTACGGTTGTTCCACGAACCGGCCGGTGTCCCGTTTTCGCAGAAGTTTTGGGGCACCCGGTATTTTGTCTACCCTTTCTTGGTATTTTTTTATTTGGCTGCAGAGCAGTTTGTTCTCGTTCTCCATCTCCCCCATCTTTCTCAAAATAGCTGTGAGAGTGTTGTTACCTACATCACTAGCATTGTGAGTAATACCTGTTACAGGGGGTGTGCTGCTCGTCAGCTGCTAATGCAATGCAGACCCTTGCTTCTTCTCTATTCGACCTTTGGATAGGCTTGTCGAGGAAGCCGGTTAGCGTATTTTTCAACCACGCCTCGAGTAGCTTTTTCACTACCGGCGGTGCCTCTTCTGTTGTGGATGTAGAGGCCCTTTTACCATTCGAGGCCGTGATGCTACCATGAGGTGGGGGCGAGCTATTTCGCCTGGGAGAGGTGTTTGGTGTCACATCTTCACCCTCCGTTTCATCCACTTCATTGATGGTGTAGAGGAGGTTGGTGGTGAGGTCGGCTATTGCCTTCCTCTTTTCCTCTCCGTTGCCTGCCATGTTAGATTTGTGCACACAAGGAAGTATAGGGTCTTTGCATCGTTTTTTTAGATCTAGAAGAAACTAAAATTTTAACTAGAAAATCCTCACATATGGCACCAAATTGTTTGACCAAAAAGTATGAAACCTTTTGTTAAACTACTTAAATAAGAGGATAATGGGTAAATCATAGTTAAACGTAATAAATTCTAGATCTGAAACATGTTTATGCAAATAAAGTGGGATTACGTTAAAACCTATTTAATGTAATGAATATTAAATGACACTGTTATGAATGAGATGAGAATAATGATCTATATTATTATAAAAGAACGAATAATTTATGCTAAATGTTATGTGACAAAAATATCTCTGCAATATTGACAGACTTTTATACCTTTTATTAACTAAATATCTCTAAAATATTAATGTACAAAAATGTAAAAGTATTCCATTAATTGTAGAGTACAAGTCAAAATCTAGAATCCAACTTCAAATTAAAAAGGCTATATTTGTCAAAGTGTGGAATCCAAGTACAAGTTTAAATCGTATATTGATATCTTAAGAAAATAAATCGGTAAAGTTCAATACTTGGATGAAGTCAAGCTTTATCAAGTATATCACAATCTCAGACGTAATCCGTGCGAAATTACAACTGGTAAGATTTGAAGTTATAATGCTCAAAGATTTAAAGATTTATTTTGCTTTTTGTTGTATTTTTCCTCTTACGTGCATGTAGTTCAAATTACGATGATATTTAATATTTTTCTGGGTATAACATTTAGATCCGATTTCCGGATATTGAACTATTACCTATTTTCACGTTCGGCAATTATTTAAGCATACGATGCTCTAAAAAATATGCAAACATGTACTACCTCCACATCTATTATACATGTTAAAAGTTAAATTTCATCTGTAGACCAATAATCATTCTAAGTTCTAATTCCTTTTTAATCAAGTGTATAATCAATCTAACCAAGAGGGGTATAATCTGTAGACAAGAGGGGTTGCTCTGATGGTAAGCAACCTCCACTTCCAACCAAGAGGTTGTGAGCAACCAAGAGGTTGTGAGTTCGAGTCTCCCCAAGAGCAAGGTGGGAAGTTCTTGGAGGGAAGGATGTCGGGGGTCTATTTGGAAATAGCCTCTCTACCTCAGGGTAGGGGTAAGGTCTGCGTACACACTACCCTCCCCAGACCCCACTAAGTGAGATTATACTGGGTTGTTGTATAATCAATCTAAAGATGTTTTGAGAGTCGAACTAAGGCTTTGAAAATGTATCAGAGTTATCTTTTTAATTTTTATTAGTTTCCATATTTTGAAAACACATTAGGAATGTTAGGAAATTTTGTCTCACTTTTTTTTAAAATTTATTTTGTTTACATCAAGAATCATTTGGAAAAGTTCATATTTCCAATTTTTTTTCCGTTTAAGCTTTGTACTGCTGCAGGAAGAAGATAACAAAATTCAGCAGACTTCTCAAAAGGTGTTATTAGTGCTCTATTATCTTTTCTCCATATTTGAAATTGAGGTTGTTTTCGTTTGGGGTCGTATTTGACGAACAAACATTGAACAAGAAAATAAAAAGTTTATTTATATAGTTTATTTCTTCCTATTATTTTATTTAATTAACTTTATTATTTTTCCAGAGAGGCACTTTTGTTATGATAAAAAAATTCAAACATAATTTTTTCGGTCGTAAGTATTCCATGTAATTATTGTTTGGCCTTTGTAAAAACTGGATGCTTGATAATCTTGATAGTTTACGCATAACTACTGAGACATAATTTTCGCAAATCTTTTTCATCTTCTTATTTTTATTTTTGGAATTTGTATGCAACAGCGGCAGGCATGATTAAATGACAGTTGAATCTTGGTTTTTCTTTCCTATTTGAATTAGTATCATTGTTTTTGTTTACATCTATCTAACGCTAGCTAAGTCTGCTTGAATTCTCCTTTTAAATCCACGAAAAAATAGTCATTACATGCTTGCCTTTATTGTAATAACATTAACATTTATTCTTGAAGGGAAAGTTGTTAGTTATATTGTTCCTTCATTTTGACTTATCTTTGTCCTTCATCTTGCTCTTTTATAACTTAAAACATATATATGCATTTATAAATTTAATTTATTGATCTTGCATACATGCTTTAATACGAAATAATACATAAAAGATAAAATAAAGGCTGATAGACATATTCAAAGCCCAAAAATTTCTCCAACCTTTAATAGTAAAAGGTCATAATAAAAAGTAAGCAAGTTATACTCTGATAGACTACTTAGATTTATTAGCTGCTATTGACCCTGTGCACTAATAAAAAGTTGGTGATGTCTACATGTGTATAAGTTATTTGTTGATTCTCTTTCTATCTCTCTCGAAAAAACTAGGTATCTCAAATCACAAAATGCCCTTATAAATCAAAACTTCTCATACTTTAAATATCTACATTTTACATTAATATTTTGATTTCAATTTTTCCTCACACTATGTCTAAGGTATTACGTGCGAGGCACGTATATAAAAACTAGTGTCACACCTCCTTTTTCCGTACCCGAGAGGGTACAAAGGAGTTTTTCCCAATTAAAGGACAATCGAAACGGGATTTGTTTATTTGTTTCAGAGTCGCCACTTGGGAGATTTAGGGTGTCCCAAGTCACCAATTTTAATCCCGAATCGAAGAAAAGAATGACTCCATATTATAGTCTGCGTACCAGAAATCCGGATAAGGAATTCTGTTAACTCGGGAGAAGGTGTTAGGCATTCCCGAATTCCGTGGTTCTAGCACGGTCGCTCAACTGTTATATTCGGCTTGATTATCTGATTTTATACAAATATGAACTTATGTGCAAATTTTAACTTTTACCGCTTTTATTATATTTTAAAAGTAATGTGAACATTGTTTAAAAACATGTCTTTGGATTGCGTCACATGAAATGCACCCGCGATCCGGAACGTATTTTTATTCAATGTTTTAGGATTTGGATTTGGGTTGCATGAAATGCACACCCGAGTTTAAGAAGGTAAGATTATTAAAATACACGCCTAAAGCGATTAGCGTATTATTATTTCTGGGTGAGTCCATGGAACTTTTCTAAACGGCCGATCCCGAGTTCTAAGTAATTAAAGCACACATTTTTTTTTGTGAGGGCCCCGCAATCTGTGCATTTTATTTGGCGAGGCTCGTCTCATTTTATTTAAAAGGATAAACCTACAGTGACTACATTTCTTCTATTAGGTTTGTCTCTAAAAATAAAAAAAAACTTTCTTAATTATTTACATGCTAAAAAACGTAGCTTATTAATTATTGATTTACGGTTGATACAAATGGAGAATCGCAACGGAGTTTGTACAAAGAAATGTTGTTTTTGTTCTATATTCTATTATTCAAGGAAAATTGAAACACGAGATTAACGTACAATGATATCGAAGCAGATTATTTTATGTGAGGAGGTTAGACATATTCGGCCTTGTTCATCATACGGACGGGGTTCAGTTAATTACTCCTTACATGCTTGATTCTTGAAAAAAATGAGGCATTTGAAACGAACCTATCTAACTTAATGTAATATTACTACATGTTTGACTACACGATTTTTCCTTTTTTCTTTAACCCAAATTGCTTCGTGCATTCGAATTGTGCATTACCAACTGATGAGTTAAGGTGAAGCTAATGTGCTTAATGCATTTCCAATTCAACAGACTCTATGTGAAACCACCGTTGGCCGATAATCGTTACTATCCAACTAGTTTCTTCCTGATTTATATACAACCATAGATTACCAGACTAAATTCCTTAATGAACACTGTTTTATTAC